>NC_067312.1:19793904-20093904 GCF_020740795.1 Apus apus
GGTGAAAAGAGTGGAGACACGAGAAAGACCAAAAATGTATACTGTTTTACATTGGCAGAGTGGGGGTTTCCAAGTTTTTTTGTCTCACCAAAGGAGTAGATGAGAATCTATGGAAAAGAAGAACTGATGTAAAAATAAAAGGGAAAACCTTATTGTTCCAAAGTGGTTGGAGAAAAGCAAGTACACGCTGTAGATACCAAATCAGAGAAGGACAGATTTTTCTTACCTGCACTCAAGGTTAGCAATACCACTTTTCAGAAAGATTGAGAGGTGGAAAGTAGAGAGTGTGTAATAAGGACAGAAAGTGCTTATAAGTCTATGATTCTGTGATTCCCCTCTTCAAAAACCCAGTCCTGTCGACAGAGTGTCTAGATGAGCATGTGTGTGGGAAAAATTTGTGAGCTTACTTTTCCTTAATGCTCTTTGAGAGCTAAGTCCACTGGGCTTATACTTCTCTTTGATGAGAGGAGATAGGAGCAGCTGTGGTGTTGTGGCTCTCTGAGGGTCCTAGAGTCTTTCTGCCAATTACTCCTTGCTGGTAGTAATTTAGCCTCTCACAGCACATGTACTGCAGCATGGTGGCCCATAGCAGGCTGGCAGGTAACCTGTCCCTGACCTTAAGACTCCCACAACACACCTTCTGTACACAGCTCTCTCAGAACGGTATGTATTTCCCTTTGTCGTATCCTCCACCTGCTGCCTATAGAGACAACTCACTGTTGAATTTATCCTGATTTCCCTGCAGCACCAAAAGAGTGCTTGAGAGTAAAACAAAGCATATATTTTTCAATGAGATCATGTAATCATAGAATAGTTTGGGTTGGAAGGGACCTTAAAGATTATCTAGTTCCAACCCGCTCTGCCATGGGCCCAAAGCCCCCAACCTGGCCTTGAACACTTCCAGAGAGGGGTTATCCACACCTTCCCTTTGGCAACCTGTGCCAGTGACTGAAAGCAGGTAAAATAAAATGTATTCTGCAATATTTATCTAATCTCAGACATTAAATATTTTCCCACTTTCTCAGCCTCTCCTCACAGACACCTTGGAAGTGCTGCAGTTTCTACAGTCAGGGTCCATACTTGCCCACCATGGTGCCTCTTTTCTGTCTTCAGGGCAGACCTGGAAAGCACTCATCAGGAATGGAGAAGGAGAGCCTCCTCCAGCTCCTAGTTTCCTCTCCTTGGCTTCCACCTACTGCTGAATGCACCCAAGGAGCAGGTTGGCTATCTCTGTTGTCATCATCACTGCCATTATAATTCAAAGAGCTTCCTGCTTTCTTCTGCACTGTTCATCTGGTCCCTCTTTCCTCCCAGGAAGTCTCTGTGAGCAACTTGAGCTGTTCCTCCCTGGCAAAATCTGGTGAGGCTCATTGGTGGTGGGGCGACTGTGTCACTGGGAAGTCCACACATGTCACCTCAATGGCACATGTAATGGGCTGCACACTAAGACACCAAATGTATCAACATCTCTAACCCACCTATGTGCTTTCAAGGTCTTTTCTGTCACAGAAGCTTGCAGGCTTTAAAGCTGAGTAAAATTGATCTTCTGGAGAGATTTTTAGTTATTACATTTTGGGCTTTTAGACATGGTCACATTATGTTTCAATTCGCTGGTAACTCTACAGATGAGGGAACTAAACAATTGTTCATCTGCCAGCAGCGGCTTTTCTTACAACACACTAACTGCTTCTGACTTTACAGAAGATTAAAGTAACTACTTGTACTCTTTTTTGTGGTTAGAAAACCCCTTCCTATTCACTGAAAGTCACTGCCAAATCTGAAAATAGTTGTATTGGCGGAGACTTGAAAGATCTAATTTCAGTCTAATAAACAGATCCAGGCTTTTCACCAATGTGTCCAGAAAAATATATTTAATTTTAGGGAGTGTAACAAAAAAGTAAATTGCTCCTTTGCTGAAAGCTTTCTGTTAAAGAGGACATGGCAGGAGGTCATGGGCTAGATAATGAATAACATTATTTTATATTTATATTTTGTTATAAAACCTCTCTGATAGCAACTTTAGAAAATTTTGTAGGAAAATTATCAGATTTGCATTGGATCACAGGTGAACTGTAACCAGAAATTTTATTTTCTCTGCTCTCTCTGACAGTATCCCTCTCTTACTTCATATAACTTTTATATTGTATTTTTAAGTATTAAGTTCCTTTGCAAAAGTTTTTCCTAACCATGAATATCTAACTTCTATCTCATATTTGGATATTCAATGTTAAATATGGGACAGAGACCTTAAGAAGTATGAACAGATCTGCATGCATCTGGCTTCTCATCATCTTTCAGTAGCTGTCTTGATTTAAGACCAGTTTGAAACCAGTAGAAAAGCTGGTCATTCTCATTCTCATTCGGTTTTGCTCCACTTTGTATTTTTATTGACCAAATACATGTGACATGCAGCAAAAGAAAATTGTGCTCCATGCCAATATTAAGAGAACAGAATGGACAAAATCCCTAACTGATTCACATAACTTAGACCCTCAAAATGGGACTAGAGGTCTTAAGAGGGAAAGCATTTTCCAAAATGTAAACAGAGTTTTGTTTTAACAATAATTCAAAAGTTGCAAGAATAAGTTTTCTCATGGCATTTTGGCCTTTCTACTTCTAGCAGCAACCAAAACAGAAGTGCAGAGATAAGAAAACTGTTTGCTCAAATGAACTCAGCAACATGTGGAAACTATACTAACCTATAGGTGTTCTGCAGAAGAAGAAAGGAACAGAGAAGATAACAGTGACTAGAATGAGGAAAAGATCTTTGTGGTAGAATGCCCTGTCCTGCAGGTTAGCATTGTTCTTCTCACTGCCCCTCCATGCTAGCAACAAACTCCAGCCTCCTGAGAAATGGCTTGTCTGAGGGCACAGGAGCTATCCCACTGCACTCCAGATCATAGAATCATAGAATGGTTTGGGTTGGAAGGGACCTTAAAGATCACCTAGTTCCAACACCCCTGCATGGGCAGGGACACCTCCCACTAGATCAGGTTGCCCAAGGCCCCATCCAACCTGGTCTTGAAGACCTCCAGAGAGTGGGCATCCACAGCCTCCCTGGGAAACCTGTTCCAGCATCTCACCACCCTCACAAGACAGAACTTCTTCCTAATGTCCAGCCTGAATCTCCCCTCTTTAAGATTCAGACCATTGCCCCTTGTCCTCTCACTATACACCCATGTAAAAAAGCCCTACCCCAGGTTTCTTGTAGGCCGCTTTCAGATACTGGAAAGTTGCTATAAGGTCACCATGGAGCCTCCTCTTCTCTAGGTTGAACAACCAACTTCCTCAGCCTGTCTTCACAGGGGATGTGCTCCCACCCTCTGATCAGAGTGTGAAAGTGTTACAGAAGAGCTCAAAACCAGTTCTGTATTGCTTGGCTGGAAGGCAAAGGTTGGACATGGTGGATGCTCTGGACAGCCTGAACCCCCTGCTCTGGAAGCAATGCACAGACAAATGGCAGAGGGTCCGGCATCCTCAATTCAACCTTTCTTTCAAGTGCTTGGAAAAACAGAAAGAAACATACTGAGCATGGCTGCAATGGGTAAGTAAAATGTAAGGTGAAGAGTCTGTTTTCTGGCTCCATGCTTGTCTAGCAGAAGCACAGTTTCATGCTTATTTGTTGCTGGGTTTCCTAGTTGTTGTCAAGAAATGGAACAGAATTTATCTGACTAGCTGCTTGAAAGATAAGCTGTTTTACTGGGGCTATGTACAAGAGTTAACTCCTTTCCAAGATAAAAATGCACACTTCAAAAGGAAGACCTTTTAAAATCCTTTTACAGGGATTAGGATTTAGAGATGAAGCAAACACATTGCTTTCTCCTGCAAGAATATTGATACTGATGCAAGTGAAGGCCATTAAACAGCTTCTGAGAGTGATTTAAAAATGTGTATTCAGAATTTCCCCTCCTTTTCCTCCTTGTGTTCTTCTGTCACATAATTTTTTATTTTATTTAATCTTGGATGCTACAGAAAAAACCTGAAGGCTGAATTTAAAGGTAAAGAAGAGGTGACTTTTCAACACAACACATTAATCAGAAAGAAATCAATGGCTCATGGTGTCCTTGCTGGGGTCATTTTCTTGTCCTTTTTGCAAACAGGTTCCAAATTCTTACATTATTCTCTCTCACATGACTTCATTATTTTGCTATAACCTTTCCAGTCTTTATCCTGTTTGCTCATTTATTCTCCTGGCTGTGCGTCAGCCTGTATGCTTGTATAACTGAAACGGTCCCTTGACTGTTTTGTTCTCATTTTTATTTCCTCTGCTTGTGTCAGCAGGGTGTAGCATTTTTTTCCTCTTTAAATGAAATCTTAAGTCAAAGTTAGTTCTGAAAAGGAGAAGGAAACTGCTAGGCTCAGTTTCCAGGACAGACTTTTCAGTGTTACCTGTGGTAAGAGGGTAGAAGGACAGATACAAACACTCCAGCAGTGTTACAGGTTTATTCTTAAGGTTAACTGCATTTTACATATGGGATGCCAGTAAAGAGGAAAGTAATGAAACAAAGTAGCAGGAAGAGGGGCTGAGGCAGCTGTTTAAGTACAGACAGCAGATCATCTACCCCTGTTTTTAGTTTGCACTTCAGAAAGACACCAAAACTCTGAAGCTGTGGGTATCAGCACTCTTATATTGTAGACCCTTCTGAGTTCCATCTTCGTACTATGTACTTGAACAACAGCTAGCCCTTACACTTGATTAATGGTCCAATATTTCCACCATCACACAAGTGAAAAATAGTTCAATCAGCAGCAAATTAGCCTCAGGTTGCAGATATTTAAAGTAATTACAAAATTTAAAGGAAAGTAACATTTTCTTCTGCGAGTGCTTTCTGTAGCCCTGCAGTGACATGTGAAGAACAGGAAGGATATTCTTTTTCTTCTTCTGCACACCAACTTTACCTAAGCTCCCTAAAAACCTCATCTGTGGTAGTTTTGAATGCTCACCTGCCTGTGTATCTTTGCTCAGGGGAAGGTGGAGTAGTCATCAATATACAGCTAAATGGCAAAATCCATGTTTATAAAAAAGGAACTGTAGGAAAGGAATGTTTAAGGAAGTCACCTGGGATCACACCAAAAGTTGCTAGCAAAAAGTGATGAATTAAACAGCTACCTCGTGGATCCTAAGTTATTCCCTGAATCAGCAGCCTTGAATCTTCCTCTTGGTCAGAATTCTGCTGTCATTCAATAGGAGATAACATAGAAGAAGTAAGAAAAGCAACCTGTACTGTATTAGATGTCACTTCAGTATTTTTTAAGGGCATAGAACCTCCCCTTTGTAAAAGAAAGATGGCTCTTTAGCAGTGGTGCCATAACTTAGGGCCAGTGAAGCACCTGAACCAGGATATCCTGTCACAAGCCAATAGTGCTAGGTTTTATTGAGAATTTCTTAACCTTATTTCAATACCTATTTCAATAGCTATTTCAATGCAGTGTCCCTGTTCAACATCTGTAGTCTGAGCATCCTCTTTCATGTCTGAGTCAGAGGTTTTGGGAGCTGAAACAATTACTTTCTCAGAAACAACATTGTTAGCTTCTCCTTAATTTTTTAGGTATTACATTTTCTGCCAGTGGGCTGACTTAGCAAGACATGACCCCCTTCAGAGTTTATCTTCATAATGCCAGAAGAAGGTGAAGACTCTAGTGCAGGATTCCCAGACTCACTGTTCCCATGAGCATGGCACCAAGACTCTGAGTTTTCAGGTGGCAACTGTGTATTATCCGAGATTGGTGCAGCCAAGAACACAGGTGAAGATATATTGGTCTTTTGATAAGTGATGCACTCAAACTGGGTACACACATTTGCATGCAAATCCTTGTTTCCCTTGATTTGAAATAGGAACTTGAACAAAGTGTTTTATTCACTAGAGTTCATCATCTAATAGACCTATCATCTTAGGTAAGAAACCACAAGGAACTGAGTTAGGTGACCAACTTCAGGTTTATGGTTGAAACTCCCAACAACAGATGAAAGATGGTTTAGAACCCAAATTTTGCACTTCAGTGCATGCTGGTCTACATGGATTTTGTACTTTTGCAGCTCTACTCTTGAGTCCAGCTTTAATTTAGTTTGTAGATGCCTGGGCTCTTGGCTGAGAATGTCAGAAGTTTAATCCTAGGGAATGACTGTAAGTACTATGTAATATGAAGACAGGAAAGACCCCAATTTGTGATCATCTGGATGCAATTATGAACCTCCAAAACAATTTCTCAGATGTGGATTTCTTCTGTACAATGAGGAAAAATACAAAGCAGCCACATCCTCCAGAATACAAAGACAATGTGGCATGTCATTCTGTCTTCAGCTGTGCTTCATTTAGAAGAGCAGAAAAAATAGACCCTTACAATATCGACAACTATCAGTTTTCTGAGTGTCCAGCTAGCAACAGGGTTAACACAGAGACTTTGCAAGGCAAGAGTCAGTCTTCAAATAATGTATGCATTCCATGTCAAATTTCCAGTATTTGGTGTGCTTTGATCTTTGTCTCACCACTTTCATTCTGCATCTCATAATGCATCTCTTCCAAATTGTATTTTATCTCAGGAGACCTGGGTACCTATCCTGCTTTGAAAATTTTGGGAAATTCACTCTTCTCCTCCTATTCATTTTTGTAACACATCCTGGCTGAATGCTTTGCTGAGATCACAAAGCCAGACCAGTTACATGCAGTTGGTAGCATAGACCTGGGATTAGAAAGGTTGAGGACAATTTTCATACAATGCAGTCAAACTTTGTAACTACTGTGTTGTTATGATGCTGCCATTGAATTATGAGCATTATGTGTTCCATATTTAAAAGTAAACAGAATAATTCTTGGTGATTTTTTCTTCACTGTAGTTTGTGAAATGCTGGCATGTCAGAAACAATCACATCTTGAGATGACAGAGCATGGAGTATGTGAAGTAACAAAGCCACAAGGAACACACGTTTCTGCCTCCTTCCTTTTTAATATTCCAGATACAGAAATGAAAATAATACCTCATGGCAGATTGCTTTGAATCAGAACAGAACTCTCTGTTCTTTCATTGCCTCTGTTGGGCAGAGCTGCTCCATGGGTGTTGTGCTGAGCAGAGTTGTATACCCTGCTAGATGCAACAGACCAACGAATAACTGAGTTTGGACATTCTTGGCATAAAACTGTGCATCTCTGGGCTAATAAGATAAACCCTTTATGCAAAAATATGATTCTGTGTATATGTATTGCCAAGCATCTAAGGAACATATGACAGTTTTTGAATGAAGGAGAAGAAATAATGAACAGTTAAAGTGGGGAAAGTAGCGCTCTCACCAAAAGGGAAGGTGATGACTGGACGATGAATCATTCCTCCTAATAACATCAGCAAGATGTGAGTGTATTTTTTTAGAGGTTTCACTGCCATTCCAGCACTGATGCAGTTCGCTTTGGCACAGCAAAATGTACAGAGTAGTAAGTGTACAAAGCCTCTCAGATGGCCTCAAAGCAGTCTTCAAAGGAGCCTTGGTTTTAATTTTCAGTGAAAGATCTAGGAATTATTGTGCTATTGTAAGGATTAATTTCTCTTTGCAGCTTGCTAATCCCAGCAATAAAGGCTTGTTTATAGACAGTTTGTATTTCCCTAATTGTAATAACATGGTTAGTATGTTATATATATTTTCTGTCTCGGTATCTTACATGGATTCAGCTATAGTCCTGTGAAGGTACTTAGTGCTGGCAGACATGTTCTTATGGATAATGAGAGAAATAAGTTAATGCAGCATTTGACACAAAGCTGCTTGTATCTGTATCCACACGGGGACAGTGCAGTTCTACCAGACAGACAGCCTAAGCCACTGCTTCAACCTAGGAAGAGTAGATCTTCCCTGCATTGTTGCTCCAAGCCTCACTGTAACCTGTACAGGCTCAGAGCTTTTGGAATATCCTCCCATGTATCCTTCCAACTCATGGAGCAGAAAACCTTTCCCTGGTTTTGATAAATTATATTTCTGTCAGGGTATTGAATTTATCTAGGTTATTAAGATGCACATTAAGATCCCAGACTGGAGGAAAGTGCAACATCTTATGCTCTTAGTTGTGTTAGGTCAGTTCATCCCACCATGTCTTACTTTGCCCTTGAAGAAACACACTCTATTCATTTGGAAGTTGTGTTTGTGCTCGTAGGGAGGAGCTCAGCGTATAAATTTACATGCTAATTTGTGCTAGCAAGAAAAGAGTGGTAGAAAAGCATGGAGACTGTGAAAAGACAAACCCTCACAAATATTTTGGATGTTAAATGGGTGACACATTGAGAATGTTGTGAGACAAATTGGAAACTTGTCTATCTCTTGCTCTCACATGTTTAACATTTTCTTTTGCATTGAGCATATTACCCACCCCTCAAACCTTATGGCCCCCAGCAGGGAGTTTTCAACTGAAGAAAAAAAATCCATGAAAAAGCTTTCTGTTAAACTTTTAAGGAACTCAGTTGTCCTGAATAGCATGTACTGTTCTACAGGAAAGCATTCTCAATTAGACTGTAAGACTAGATCTGTGTTAAATAAAAAGAAGTATTTGCCTCTATTCAAGCAAATGTAAGAGACTGTTGCTTTCCTTGATAGATTTGGAAGAGAATGTGTTGTTGTTCTCTTGTGTTGAGGCTGATAGACTTGTTCATGAGGCAGCATTAGCCTACAAAATGTTGAAGAACAGCCTTGTAAAATAGTTAAGTGGTTTCTGTTTTCCAGGAATGTAACTAAATACTGAATGGAGTTACTTCTTTCATACTGTTTGCTATGAGAATACCAATCCAAACAAGCCTCAGAAACTTTGCCCTCCCTTTCTTTTTTTCTTTGGCACCTGAAGGCTTAAATGACCCTGACATCTGAGGAGTCAGAGAGGGATGCCATCAATGTGACAGCTGCAAGGAACCTTTGAAAGCACCTCCCTGCCTGATGCACTCTGTGAGCTTTTCTCCATGTGCCTTATTTCGAAACAGAAGACTGTACAGGAAAAAAGTATTTAATTCCTCAGGATAATGTAAGGTGAGCCTTGTGCAGCATCAGAAGAGACTAATGTACCAAAGACAACCTGTATCTCTTCCCTCTATGGCAAAGTATGCTGCAATGTCTTAGTCACACCACGTTGCTGATCCTTTTCATACTTCAAGGTGACCCAGGAGAAATATCTCCTCATCCCAGAGTTGCTGTCAATACAACCCTAAGCAAAACTCCACTGGCTGGTGTCTGAGAGGATTTTTCATGTTGGGTCCAAGCAAAGCTGCAGGACAGTTAGAGGCAGACTGTCCCCCTGGCTGGAGGGAAAAGAGAGAGGGGTCTTGTTACACAACAGAGACATAATTTTCTTGCTCACCACCATTGACCTGAAAAGGGAGCAGTAAGCTTGGAAAGATAAGCGTTGATGACAACCCTCAACAAAGACCTGCAAGAACTCAGAGAATAAATAATGAGGTAAGAAGGGCTGGGCCACTCTCCCAGTCCATTGTGAAGAGTGCCAGTCACTAACTTGGGCCCTTCCACCTCACCAGGTCCTGATGGACTCCTCCTTGGCAGGCAGACATCATCCACAGAGAGCCAAATCACCTCCTCAGTATAATCTTCAAGCAAACAGAAGGAGCTGGAAGGCATCACTCTGTTAGAGAGCTATGATCTGCTTGCCACTACTGAAACTTGATGCAATAAATCCCATGACTGGAGTGCAGCTATCGATAGCTATAGGTTGTTCAGAAGGGGCCAGTGAGGATGGAGGGGCAAAGGGGTTGTCCTGTGTGTCAAGAAATGGATACAGTGTGATCTCTGAAGAACAGCCATGAGCAGTTTGAAAGCTTATGGGTAAGAATTAGAGATGGAGGCAACCAAGGGAATCTTGTGGTTGGTGCCTACTACAGGCTGCTTGATCAAGGGGAGCCTGTGGATGAAACTTCCTTACTCCAGCTACAGGAGGCATTATGCTCACAGGCGCTTGTCCTGCTTGTGTACTTCAGCCACCCCAACATCTGCTAAAAAGTAGCATGGTAATAGACAGTCTTACCAGAGTGGATGAAATACTGGACCTGTTGGTCACCAGTGTAAGTCATCTAATTTGTGACATCAAGCCCACTGCCTGAGCTGCACTGATCATTCACTGGTTGGGTTTGCAGTCTTGTGGGATCTGGGTCAGGTAAAGGCTAAAGTCAAGACCCTGACAAAGCAAAGTTCCAGTTGTTCAAGGGGTTAGTCAATAAATTCACCTGAGAAGCTGCTCTCAGGGACAAGAGAGCAGAGAAGCGATGGCAGATCCTGTAAGGACACTTTACATAGGTTGCAAGAGCTCTCAGTCCCCAGGTGTAAAGGAAAGGAAGGCAAGAGACTGACAGGGCTGAGTCAAGACCTGCTGGTTGAACTCAAGGGCAAGAAAAGAAAATGCACAGGCAGTGCAAGAAGGTTCTGGAGAACCAGCCTACACTAAAGAGATGTCTCTCACTCAAATTGACTGCATTAGAGAGATGTAACAGATGGAAAAAAAGAAAAAAAAGAAAAAAAAAAGAGAAGCTGTGGCAACACTGCAGGGTGGGGGCTGAGGCTGGGACAAAGTTAAGGGCAGAGCACCAGCCCACCTTGCTATGTTTGCAGTCAGGACCTTGTTTAACTTTTCATTAGGAACTGCAGGTAGGCACTGGGAGCTGAATGGACTAAGACTGTACTGATTGAGTGAAAGACAATTAAAAGCTATTGACCAGCCTGCGAAAGAATATAAAGAAGACAGTGGTTGTGGGTCATTATCGGTCATTGCTGCTCATTGCCACTCATTTCTCACTGCTGCTGGAAGAAAGGAGAGAGAAGACGAGCAGACAGAAAAAAGAGAAATAGGAGACCGAATAAAAAGAGCTGAGCTGAACTGAGTATTCTCTGAGACCACAACAGACTGTGGCTCTGCCACCAGATCCAGGTCCATTGAGAAAAGATGGCTTGTTGGTCTCCTCACCTCTCCAGCATTACTGAGATCATCGTTGGTGCTGCTGCTTCAGTTGCTGCTGCAGTTGCTGCTGCTGTTGCTGCTGCTGTTGCTACTGCTGCGCTTCAGGGATCGTGAGGTGATCTGAAGTTCTTTATTATTCTATCCCTATCGCACTTCTCTCACCCCCAGGTTCTTGTAATTAGCCTCTCACTAACCCACATATTGTCTACCCCAAAAGGGGGAATGCATCAGGTCTCAGCCTGTTATCTGTGATAGTTCTTCCTCTTCTTTCATCCTTTTGCAACTCTATACAATAAACACACATCCATACATGCTCACCTATATTTGTTCTCATATATCACACTAATATAAGCCCCAATACAAACACACAACTTTTCTGCCTATTTTAACTCTCAGTGCATCCCACCCTTTCCATTCCTTTTTCTTTTAAGCTTGTTAAAAACAGAAGGTTCAATTGATTGCACAGAACTGTTTCTCTCTGTGTTTGTGTGTGTGTCTGTGTCAGTGCAGAGCTTCCAATCTAGAGTTCCTGGTGTAAGCAAGCCGGTCCCAATTTAGGGATGGACACATTTGAGAAAACATCCTGATTGGTCACGCTCTGACCCGGTTTTCAGGCTGGCACACTGGATTGTGACACATGTGTCCTGGGAAGACTATACGGATGCTGCCTGGCTGTGTAGGGATGGAGTCAGGAAGGCCAAGGTGCATTTGGAGCTGAAGTTGGCAACGGATGCAAAGTGTAATAATAATGGCTTTTACAGATATGTCAGTGAGAAGAGGAAGGCATCCCTCTGATGAACAAGACTGGCAAATTGGTAGCAACAGATGAGGAGAAGGCTGATGTTCCCAATAACATTTTTGCCTCAGTCTTCACTGGCAACCCTTCTTCTCACACCTTCTAAGTTGAAGAATCACAAGACAGGGATCAGTGGGACAAAGTACCTACCACTGTAAGTGAAGACAAGGTTCGTGGCCATGTGAGGATCATGAACATGCGTAAGTCTATGGACCTGAGGAGATGCAGCCCAGAGTCCTGAGGGAATTGGCTACTGTAGTAGCTAAGCCAGTCTCCATGATATTTGAGAAGTCATGACAGTCAGGTGAAGTCCCAAGTGACAGGAAGAAAGGAAATATTACACCCATTTTGAAAAAAGGGAACTACTGCTAACTACTGACCTGTCAGCCTCATTTCTGTGCCTGAGAAGATCATGGAACAGATCTTCCTAGAAACTATGCTAGGGTGCATGAAGGATAAGGCGGTGATTTGAGAAAGCCGCATCCCTGCACTAAAGGCAAGTCTTGCCTGACCAATGTTGTGGCTTTCTGTGATGGAATGAGTACACCAGTGGACAAAGGAAGAGCTACAGCTGTCATCTACCTGGAGTCCTGTAAGGCCCCCCAGCCTCTTTCTCTCTAAATTGGAGAGATTTGGATTTAATGAGATTTGTACTGTTTGGTGGATGAGGAATTGGTTGGATGGCCCCATCCAGAGGGTAGTGGTCAATGGCTCAGAACAGTGATAAGTGGTGTCCCTCAGGGGTCCTTATAGGAGCAAACCATCAATGACATAGATAGTGGGATTGAGTTCACCCTCAGCAAGTTTGCAGATGACACTAAGCTGAGTGGTGCAGTTGACCTGCCTGAGGGAAGGGATGCCATCCAGAGGGACCTGGAGAAGCTTGAGAAGTGCAGCCATCATGTGAACCTCATGAGGTTCAACAAGGCCAAGTGCCAGGTTCTGTACCTGGGTCAGGGCAATCGCCAGTATCAACATGGGCTGGGGGATGAAGGGACTAGGAGCAGTCCTGAGGAGAAGGACTTGGCAGTACTGGTGAATGAAAAGCTGGACATGAGCTGGCAATGTGCACTACCAGATCAGAAGGCCAACTCTATCCTTGGGCTGTATCAAAAGATGTGTGGTCAGCAGGTTGAGGGAGGTGATTCTGCCCCTCTGCTTTGCTCTGATGAGTCCTGGATCCAACTCCAGGATAGGGAAGCCATGGACCTCTTGGAACAGGCCCAGAGAAGGGACACAAAAATAATCAGCTGTAGCACCTCTCCTTTGAGGATAGGCTGAGAGAGATGGGGTTGTTCACCCTGGAGAAGGCTGGAGGACTGACTCTTTAGCAGGGCCTATTGTGATAAAACCAGGGGTAATGGTTTTAAACCAAAGGATGGTAGATTCAGATAGATATTAGGAAGAAAATTTTACAATGAGGGTGGTGAAACACTGTAACAGGTTGCCAAGAGAGATGGTAGATGCTCCATATGTGGAGGCATTCAAGGTCAGGTTGGTTTGGGCTCTGAGCAGTATGATCTTGTTGGAGATGTCCCAGTTCACTTCAGGGGGGTTGGACTTGATGACCTTCATCAGTCCCTTCCAGCCTAAACTGTTCTAAAACTCTATGATTCTATTTTATGGTCTTGTCATGTAAGCAATTGGAAGAGTGAAGACTGGGAAACAATTTTGAAGTTTGATCTCATTAAGATGTTCTTAATTATTTTTCTTCCTGTGTGAGCAGGACTTTGTTGGCTGTCCTGAGTGAAACATATGGCATTTGTCACCAGTGCGTTCCATGCAAATAACAAAAGTTTTGTGTCAGTTAGCAAAATAATCATCAAATAATAATTGTTGTGATGGGCGGCAGATGCATTAGCTGTCCTAATGGCTTTGGACAGTGATGCTGCAGACCTGACTTGGGCAGCCACCTTGCACTGTGATCATGTCCCAAATGAAGTACCATGCAATGCTGGAGATGGGACCTAGAAGGACAGACCTGAAGTTAGTTTTGTTATTAGAGTCTCATTGAACCTTCCGCTAACAACTCTAAGTTTAGTCCTTTCCTAGAAACATAAATGTATGCTTCACCCTTCAATGCACACATAGACTCTCCCTAGAGCAGTATCTGTGAACTCTAGGATAGTATTTTTTGCATAACTGGATTATCATCAGTAAAGCTGGGTAAGGACTTTTTACAAGGGCATGCAGTGATAGGACAAGGGGGGATAGCAGTTTTAAATGGAAAGAGGATAGATTTAGATGAGACATGAGGAGGAAATTATTTACTGTGAGGATGGTGAGACACTAGGAGGAGTTACACAGAGAAGTTTTGGACATCCCCTCCCTGGAAGTGTTCCAGGCTAGGCTGGATGGAGCTTGAAGGAACCTGATCTTGTGGGAGCTGTCCCTGTCCATGCAGGTGGGTTGGAACTAAATGGTCTTTAAGGTCCTTTTAAGGTGCCATCAGGCTCCCTTCCAACCCAAACCACTCTGTGATTGTGTGATGGAAATTAGTTCTGCACATAGCTGATTGCAGTTGAAGTCATCACAGTAATTTGCCTTTTTGAGTGCTTGTTGAAGTGTTTTCCTATAAAATGCAGAAGTAGGTTTGTTTCAGATGTGCTGCACCAGACGTGCCTATGGAAAAGTGCTGTTTCTGAATGTGAAATGTAGGAAGTTTCAGTACTGTCTGGCATGGATGGGACAGGAACTTGCATTTGGAATGTGCAATGTTTGCTGCTTATTTGCAGAGATTCATTTCAGCCTAAAAGGAGTTTCATATGGTAGAAAGCTAGACCAGACTATTTAATGTTCCCATAAAGCAGGACTCCGATGTATTGTTTTCCACTACCACTACAGAAGAGCGACTCTGATTAAATTTGAGTTCTTTGACTGCTTTAAAGAGAGCTCTGATTTAAAAGAATGCTACTCCTGTAAGAAAGAGCATGCTATTCTTTAAGTTGGTGAAAACTTTATGATTGGAGAGCTGTTTGCTAGTCTTAAACAAATTTGAGAGCTATTTTAATGTCTTATCTTAAGCTTACCACTACATATTTATACAGTGAGTATTTAATGAGTACTACATCATAAGAGATGCTAATATTAGAACAAAATTATGTAATCCACTTAATATTTTTTTCTTTTACTTTACAGAGAACATGAAATAAAACACCCAGTAAACTGCTAATTTGCAATAAACTACAATTTACAAAGACCAAAGTTTCCTTTCAGCATTAACAGATGTAATCTCCAAAATACACAAGGAGCTAAAAAATAAATATTTTTATACTTTTGTCTAATAATACTAATATTAGTCAATTTGGCCTATTTGTATTGCTAGTGAACAGATTTTCATAGGGAATGAGCTTACACTTGCATTTCTCCACTGACTTTCCCTAACATTCAGACTAGAAAGAAGTTTAAGGTTTAAAGTTGCCCATTTCATCCCTCTTTAACACAAGCAGTTTTGTTTCAGCTGTTGAAGTCAAATCTCAGATTCCATTACAAAAAAAATTAGTGGGAAAAAATACACCCTATTGAATCTGCAGAGAGCTGGAGGATTTTCTGAAGAGACCCTGAATATTCTAAAACCCCAGAACCACTCTCTAAGAAGCTGTTCAATGAACTTTACAAGCTATACCTTGCTACGAGATACATGTTGAAATGTGCCTGGAGAAGGTAATTCAAAGGAGGTGTCTTTAAACCATCTGTATATGTTGTAGAACCTAGTTTTACAGGAAGTGATTTTACAAATTGCTCATCAGGACATTTCATAGGGAAGAAAGTAAAGAAAGCAAGTCTTATGTGCATAGTTACTATTTTTGTACCAGGAACAATATTGTTCTTAATGATAGAAATGTAGTTTGATGTGCTAGGTACTTTAATAATACAATAGTTAGGATGAAAGTCCTTTTAGAATTGCTCTATTATGTGCCACATAGGAGCTAGATTTATCATACATGCTGTAATTTGCTAAACCAGTCTGCTGGAAAGTGGAAGAAATGCTAGAATGGAGATGTCAGTCTAGATCAAATACTTGTGGGTGGAAAAATGAATTGGATACTTACGTGACTTCATGCCAAAGGCAAAATCTGTCAAGACTGTAGCCATGGCTGAATCAGGGCTCCCTTCGGATTGTGTCTTGCTTCTAGATAACCCTTTCCAGACACTTGTGATGCATGTCATGGTGAAATTGTTGTTGTTTCATGGATGCTACAGCACTTGGTGATGAGGACAAGCACAGAGGCAGCAGAGTCTGCTTACTTCTGTGAGGAAGCTTGTAATTCTGCGTGGAGGCAGTGGCACCAGTGGCCTTTTCTGGTTTAAGGTCCAGCACAACACAGCAGTTTATTATGTAACATACCAGTCTCTGTCACACATGTTGTGACACAAACATAACAACTTTTAACCAAGATTTTCATAAGATAATGAGAGAATAACTTGTTGAAGCCTAAATAACTGTGAAATTGACCCTGTCTCCTGAGACACCCATACGACTAAGGTGACCCTATGTTCAAAAAGATACTTCAGACTCAGGACACCTATTCTGCTTTTGGATCTTGACTTTGCTGTTATTTGTTCTGACCTACCCCAGCTGCACCTTCTCTGTGTCTGTTGTGCTCCAGAACAGAGGGGGAGAACAGCAGATGGGTCTGGGCTTTACACTTCCCAAACTAATGTGTGCTGGAGATTTGACTATTTCCTTATCTTTTGATATTAGGAGAAAAGGGTACCACTAAGTTATGTATCCCCAGAACTCTGCTGTTTTAAGAAATAATGACATGACCTTGATGAACTCCAGCCACTGAAGAAAAACAACAGTTTCCAACCTCTGCTGGTTCCACTAGTGGCTGTTTTTGGGAAACCATCACTTTGGGTTTTTTGTGTGTAAGTACGCTACCTACCCCTGCTGCCTCTCCTCTGTCAGCTGCAATCATGATAGAGACATTGACCTCAGCAGGATGATTTAATCTGTTCCTCCGAAGTACAAGAAGATACTTCCAGTGACACATGGAAAAGTTTTGGGGAGGGCACTGAGAAGAGATAAAAGTACTTGTTTGCAATAAGTTAATAAGGATGGATAAATAAACATCTCTGCACAACTAGAGAAGGTAGGCATATCCAGTTATGTTCACACAGGTAACATGAACCTTGACTACTAGATGCATGAGCCATTGGAAGCATCTCTGATAGGAGCTAGCAAGGGCAACCAAACTCCTACATCCATCCATCCATTTTTCTCCTTACCTCTACCACAGTTTGCTGCCCCAAGGTGTGCACAGTTTTTACCTAAGGATAAGAGGCAGACAGCCCCACACCTGCACAGCCTGTGATGCTGAAAAGTTTTGTTTACACTTTTGAAAGTCTCATTGCTTGGAAAAGTATGAAGGTGAGATATGGGGACTGTTTTTCTTGTGTTGACTTAGAAAATAAAAGATTGCAAATGGAGAAACAGAAGTTATGTAATTTATTTACTTCTGTCCTATGAAAACTTGTGCTGATATCTCCAATGATAACCATTTTATGATATTCAGCTGGTGTCTGCATTTGGATATAGGCTGTTTTGTTTCTGAGTGCTATTGTGCTTATTAATATCTGGGGTCTAGTGGCTCTTTCTTGGATAGTGTGTTCTGTGTTCTTGCTGCTGTGGTGGTTTTTGGTTTAGTTGTGTTTTTGAAAAGTGCATGGAAATTAAATCTGCATGTAATTTCCCTCTTAAGTGATAGTTAAGAGTGTGTTTTTGTTGGCACTGTGATGATATGGACAAAATGTACTCTGACAGTTAAAGAGAAGATAGTGTATTTTTCTCTAAATTCAGAGCATGAAAAAGCGTGTGTCCATCTAATTAAAAGTCTTACACTTGGCTTTTCATTTGTTTTTGGTCTGCAAGTGTGACTGAAATCCAGGAGAAGTGAAGAGAGGGTTTATTTGCATTCTTGTTTAAAAAAAAAAACATATAAATGAAGTGTTCTAAAGGGTTTTCAGATAAATTTTAATGTAGGTTGTAAAAAAAAAAAAGTATACTTTGCATTAAAATCTGTTTTGTAATAGAGATTTTTTTTTTTCTGTGAACATGTGCTATTATGTGGATAGCAACACATTTATTTTTCTGGGGCTGATGTGCTGCTTCACTGCCAGTTTTCATGACTGCAAGACTTTTAATAATTTGTGCTGAAATATGCCTGGCTATCTGCCTCAGTCTGGCATTTTGTTCAGAAATCGACAAGGGGAGAGTTTTGACATTAAACTATAAAGTTATTTCAAAGTATGAATTGAAGGGAAAAACTGTTCTTTACACTATAGAGGTTTTTATTTTTAAACAAGTTAAAAGTTTCCATGCTTCAGAGTAGGAGCTTTGCAATCTGGTAGGAGGTGGTTTTTTTTTTATGCAGGACTTGTGCTTCTGCTGTTTTCAGGACAATTCTACTTATTTGTGTCAAGCTTATTAGATTTGCTTTGTTCTAAAATCCAGTGTCCAAGCTAGGGAACAGCAAAACCCCTGAACCTCATTCTTAATGAGCACACATAAACCTGAGGGAAAGAGGAGTACAGTGAATAAACTCAGTACTAAAATCCAGACCTGCAAGGCATACTGCTGGGGCATGTTAATGTTGAAGTGCTTGACAGCATGGCTTGTTTTGTTTTGTTTTGTTTTGTTTTTGTATTAGAGGGAAGTAAAACTTTATTCCTGGTAGAAAGATTAGGTACCATCATTTTTTCAAGTCATTTACCTGCCTACACTCCCACTCTAAAGTAAGAATCAAGAAAAGTATAAGCAGAAATAAAGGGAGGGAAGTAAAATGACATGGTGAAGGCCATGCAATAATGAAGTGGGAAGCTGGAATGAGATTCATGATGTTGTAGCTGCAGCTCAGTGATTTGTGTGGGATACCGTGCCACTTCTCAGTGAATGTTGTTGCAATGTCTTGTCCCATTTGGTGAGTAGTTTTGAAACACTGAGAATGGACTGCCTAAGCAGATGCAGTACTGATGAACTATAATTTGCTGTACACTTCTGTAAAACATAAATCCTAGAGCAGATAGTTGTTCAAATATTACTTTCTACTAGCTGAAAGATTTTTTTTTTATTTTTTGCTACTGTAGGAAGTTGGAAAAAAATTGCATTGAAAGGGATTTTTTTTCTCTTCCTTCTCCTTGTAAGACAAAATGGAATAAGGGGGTCTGATGTCATCTGGAGCAGTTAATTTACATAAACAATTTCTCCCTCACCAATAAATATTAACAGATGGCACCTTGTTGCACTACTCAGCTTCTAGCATCTCAGGAGAATGTATTGAAGCTTTTCTAGTAATGAAGTTCAATTTTTCGTGCTATAGATATTTTAATGTGACCTTCGTTCTCATTTTATTAGCAAGTGCATGAAATAGGAAAGTGCTGCAGGCATTCAGCTAGCATCCAAAATAACATAGTCCAATTCTTGGAATTGTTATACATGTTCAATGAAATGGAAGTAAGTCCCATATAGTCCAAATAAAAGATAAATTACACAGAATATAAGCAAAAATGCGAAGTCCCAATGTATTTTTTTAATAAGCAGAAGCATTCTGATTAATACCACATATAACCTTTGCTTTTCAAATTGTTGATTTTGACAGGGTCAGTGGGTTGACCCAAGTCTTTCAAGTGAGAGGGAGGCTGGAGGTAAAGGTGCAAGATATGGCAGCAAGCCAGGTTATTGTTACATGACCTGTCTTGAGCATTTAGACTGTGTGTTAGCCTGAAGTTTAACACTTGCAAAAAATGCATCTCACTTATTTTCCTGGCCTTCTGTTAGTTTTGACATATCTTTCAAGACAGGTGTATGAAAATAAAGCAAACTGTGGCAACATTAGAAGTGTGTTCACTGCTTTCACTTGTATCATTTGTGTAACTTTGTGCTAGCTTTAACTGGCTCTTGTGATGTCTCAGTGGTGTGTCTTCACAGTCTCATTTCATGTAGTGACATTTCACCAAGGCGAGGTTGTTTTTGGAAGGTGTGTTATTGTTAAAAACTAGTGCTGCACCATGACCCAAAAGATGCCTCCTCTGTTGTTTTTTTTAGTGCCTAAGCAATGAACTTCTTAAGGGACTGTAGTCTAGAAACTTGTAAATTGTTTTAAGTTTATAATTCCACAACAAGAAGTAAATATTAAGTGCATTTTTAAGTGGCTTCTGAGGTGAGAGCAATGAATGTAGACCTGGCTTAACTAGCAGGGCTTTGCTCAGTGGGAACTTGGACACCATCTGTTTCTTCACCAAGAGTTTAACCTGGATTGCAGCATTTATTCCCCTCTCTAACACACATATTTCTATAAGTGTGATGCAAGGGTGGCCCAGGTTTCTTGCTCTTGATGATGTGCTCACAGTGTGGACGATGCTATGCCTCTGTGTTTGTGTGCAGAAGTTGGGCAATGGCCCACTTCCCCAGCTGGGGAGCTGCTGAATGTTCTTGGGGATTTGTATACAAACCCACTGAATACTCTTTGCATGTCCAAAATGGGGATTACAAAGATGACTCTCTTTTTCAACTTGTTTCTGCTGTTCTTGGATCTAGCCACCTGCAGATTGGCAGCCCCAGGTGGCAGCTGTGCCCATCCATGGGTGGCACCAATGTTATGCCCCCACCTGCCTGGCATCAGGGGGAGAAAATGCCAAAATGCCTGAAACCAATGATTATTTAGTAGTGTGCCAGCATGTAGTTTTACAGCTAATGTGCATCATGGTGTAATGAGTTCCTGTGATGTAACTTTGGCCTTTTCCCTGCAAGCAGGAGGGCTTGACTGCTGAGCCCGTGCAGCACCTTGCTCTTGGGCGTTATAGTGGGAAAACTCTGCACAGAGGTACACTGGGGCTGGTGGGTGGCAGAGGAGGTTGAAGCACAAACACACCTGAGCATCTCAGAAAAATTAAAATAAAATAAAAATAAAATTAGCAGACAGGTTTCCACCTAGCTCAGGAGCTTTTTGTTGTTGCATATTTCCCCAGATTTCTTCTCCAACACATTAGGATGCAGTTCAGCATTTTCCTGTCACTGGTGCCCAACTGGTGCTGAAGTTCAGGTTTCCCAGCTATGCCACCATGTTTACAAAGTTGCTTATTTACCAGGCTGCTGAGTTGATTGGGATTAACCTTTTTAATCTCTGCCTTTTTCAGGAAAGGAAGAAGTGTGGATGTGTATTTTTTTGTTTGCTTTTTAAATTTAACCTATCTATTTTCACTGGTTGTGCATAAAATACACTGCTCAAATTGGTTGCATAAATCCAGCTTGGGGGTCAGGGATAAGTGGGCAGAGGAACTTAGCAACCTCATGAACCTGTTTAATTGTAAGAGATAATGTGACACGAAAAGATGCAGACTTTCATGCTGATTAATTAAAATAAATATCTGCTCTTTAACCCTGTGAAGTGTCTCCATGCAACAGTTGAATCCAAAGTGTCTTTCTGTGTACTGACTTTGAGAAGAAAAGAGAAATATTAAAATCCACAGAAGGCAATACAAAAATAATGCATAAATGTGATGATAACATGATAATTGTTGTGCATGCAGTTTTACCTGTTCTTCATATTGTATAAGGACCTACCCAGGGATTTTAATTTCTGAAGTGCTGCTTAGATTTAACACTGTGCTTCTTTCATGTAGATTAATGAATTTCGTAGGTGAAGAAACTGAGACTTAAGGGAGATTTCAGCATTTACCCAAACAAATCAGTTCTCTAACAAATGTTTCCCAACTGATGGCCAGTTTGTGCCTTTCTATGCAGAAGAGCCCCATCACTGTGCCAAGACCTTCTTCATCCACACATGGAAAATGCGGGCCGCGTTTTCCTTGCTGCACTCTGGGGAGCTCCAGCTCTGAGAAAAAATCTGTCCTGTTGAGAAAAAAGGAGTACTGAAGGTTGTGTCTGTGCTGGCAGGTATGAGCGGTGCAGCGCAGAGGGGTACTGGAAAAGCTGTGCTATGGCCGACTGCCTGTGTCCTCATATGGTGGGTGGCCAGGTCCTGACTGTCCCCCAGGTTACTGCTGAAGCTTGTTGTGCTTGCTGTGCAGTCAGACATAACCATAAAAATCTGGGTGTGGTATTTTTTTTTTTTTTTTTTGCCCCTAACTCTGCTTTTTAGCTGTTTGTGATGTTTTTCTTTCCTGTGATTGAGATTGTGATTGCAGCATGTGCACTTGTATGTGAGCTAGCTTTAATGTAATTAATCTGGATAATAATAGCTACAAAATTGTACTCTAAGCTACAGATATTCTCCAGGGAACTTGGTGGATTGCACAGTATTGTAATTTAGGTAGGTGTGTGTCTTTGCTGCTAACTCCACTGATGACAGCATGAGTACAGACCGCTATGGGTGCTGCAGCTATATCACCAGTTGGGAATAAACATTGCCTTAGTCTGAGCAGAGTTTTTGAGTTTTAGGGTTAGTGTAATCAGTTATTCTGTTATTCTGCAGGGAGGAATATTTGTTCTGTAGAGTCTTTTAAACAGCAGTAAGGAACACAGGATCTTGAGTATCTTCTGGTTGTGTCTACAGTAATTGCCTCACAAGGGTAAAGTGTGCCATGGAGACCTGCTGAAATTTGTACCATGTTGTGCTGAATCTGAAAAAGGGAAGATCAAAGTGATGTTTCTTCACCCTGGAGCAGAGATGACAAGGCTGTGATGATCATTAAATACTTGGAAATTTCATGTCACTGAGTTGAATGATTCCTGGCAAAGTTCATCATTGTCCTGTGTTTATTGTTTATACTAGAAGAGCTATTTGTTCTTGAGAAAAAAAAGCTGTCACCTATGGGCTTTTAGGTATTTCCTAGAATTTTATGTCTTGATAGTTAATGTGTAGAGTCTGATAGATGATTGGTTCTTTTCATAGAAGTAAGCAGGAGAGGCCTGATGGGTTAGTAATGGCCAGTGATACAGGGAGACATTGGTATCACAAAATTTAAGTCTTGTGACTAACATTTTCATGCTGTGGGTATCTGCTATTGCTTTTTTTGACAGACATCTGGAGGTACAAGACCAAATGTGATTTGCCAGGATGGAAAAGGGCTATGCTAAGTGAATATTACTTGGAAAAACTAATAAGAGACAATGTGGCATCCCAAGAAGTACAAAAGCACTTTTAAATAATAAACAGCATTGAACCTTGCTGGACATGTGCTTCTAGTAACAAGAAACTATTCAGTTGGTTTAAAAAATGGGCTGTAATCATTTTTTCTGTCTTCAAGCTTGAACTTAATTTTGCTCATCCCATCCTGTTTTTGCCTTTTGTAAATTAAATATCACAGCCAAATTATATATAAAAAAAATTGGTCCAGTTATTCTAAGCCATCCCTTCCTCCTTTCTTTCATAGCAGTTTTTTTTTTTTTCCCCAATTTTTGGAACTATTACTGTTACCTAACATTAACTTTCTAGCATGTAGAATAGAAGAAAAAAAAAAATAAAAAAATCTGAAGTTGTAGGTGTCAAATACCACACTTATAGAGACATTTATGGATGAGATTAACATCCTTGATTTCAATGTTTTCAAGCTAAGCGAATTGGTAAAAATGTAGTAATTTCCAAGTAAAAGAAATAAGCTTAAGGTACTTGTGTGGTAAACTATGGCAGAGTTTACTCAACAAAGTGGTTGGCATACAAACTTTTCTGGTTAATAGGGCACTTCACCCCAAAAATCAGAAAGGCAGTCTGCAGAAACGTTGCATCCATTAGCTCCTATTGCTAAAGACATTCCCTCGCTCCTCAGAAAGGAATCATCAACCCTCTGTGCTTTATTTTCTCAATGTCTAATGTAAATGAAAGTGGATAGCCCTGAGTGATCATCTCTATAAGATGCTGCGTCCCATGCTGTGCTTCCCATGGGATGGAGCAAAAGGAGGGGAGCCAGGAACAGAGCAATGGCCACAGCCAGGAGGAAGCTGACAACATGATCCAGAATTCTACTCAGGGCACATAAATACAGAGATAGTATATAATGAATGAAGCAGACTGTTTTCAGGGTCTGTAAAACACTGCAGCAGAAGCAGCTCTTTTTATTAGCGTGGAATAACTGTACTGGTAAAATTTAGGGCAAGAAATTTAAGCTGAGAGCACAAGTTAGTTTCCCTAAATGAGAACACAAGATAGTATTAATTAGATGATGAAATTATATATATATATATATACACATACACACACACACATATTTGTGGACATAAAAATAACTTTTTTTTTAGCATTAGCTGGAGTCAGTTGTTTCTTTAATGTGCTTTCCCCTGCCAACTCCATGTGGTGCTGTCTATTGACTATTTTGCTGTGTGAGGTTGATCCTTGGACCACTCAGGCTGTTATGCATATCTATGCAGAATAATAAAGAAAAATAAAGTTATTACCTTTTGCTGTTGGTAAAACAGTATTCTGTCAGCATTGTTGTATTTGCTCAATCAAAGCTAGTCCTTCTATTAGAGTGAAGAGGGTTGTGGGGAAAGAAGTTTCACTAGCGTTTTCTTCCTGTTAAGCAGCATGTGAAATCTCAGGAGAGGTTCCAACTTACGGTAACCCTGTGCTCCTCTTTTATGCTGCATCAATAACTCGTTCAATCTAAGTTTTATGAAAGAGAGGCCCACAGGCTGGAATAAACTCAAAATTTAAAATACAAGAACTATTGATGGATTAAAGCTAAAAGGAGTTCAGATTTTCAATTAGTCTAATTGCAAATAATGGAAGCACTAGAACTCCCTCTTTCATATGGCTGACTCCCTTTTTCATTGAGTCTCGACTTGCAGGAGGTTGAGGTGGCCAAATTAAAAACTCAAGCTGGCAGTCTCAGGTTAGAGTTTAACAACTGTATCTGGAAAACACAGTCATTCTCAGTAGTGGTTCTTGTGTGGTCTGGGTAGACTCAGATTTGGTTGATGCAGAGAACCACTGATGTCCATATATGTCCACTCGTGTGGTACCTAGATGGCCAATGAGTCATGCTTGTGTCACAGCCCAATGAAATCTGGCACTGATGCTGCTGTATTGCTGATGAGAAGTTGAGTCTAAAGTTAGGCCAAAATGCCTTTCCCAGAGTCTTGAGCTGTGGTCACCCAGATTTCACTGTGGTGTCTTGTGGATTGTCACTGTATCTCCACCACCTTTCTGTGCTGCATCTTGAAAGAAAACTATGGGGAAGAATAATTAAAAGTGATAGACTTCTCAGATTATTTAGTGCGGTAACCCTGAAACAGAACAAGCCAACATTAAATTCAGTTTCTTTGTTTAAAACAAGAAGCGAGCAGTCAAAATCAAGCTGTTATTGCATCAAAGACTTGGCTTGTTGACAACTTATTTATTAATGAACAGTATTTATTTTAATTATGACCAAAGTCCTAACTGTCTATGCCACACTACTGATTAATATTCTGGTTAATAGCTATGGTAAAATTCACAAAGGAGTTTTAATTAAAAAATAATTAAAAAGATGGCTGAACTGTGAGTAGACTTGTTTGCTTGTTATTTCAGATAACAAACACTGCAATGTGGTGGTGACGTTTGTTGGTCTATTATTCGAGGGCTTTAAACTAGGTTTGAAGGGGCTAGCTGATAAAACCAGGCCCACTGGAAATGAGCCTGGGGAAAAAAAGAGGAAGACAGTTATCAAGGCTCATGCAGATAGCTTTAATGGGGGATGGGGATAAAACTGGGCTTGCTAGAGAGGTGCCTGGGTGTTGTGGTTTCATGCATTCATGGGGCAGGATGCTAGTGTTTTTCCCTCTTTGCAATGCTTACACACTAATGCTGCAGCATGGGGAGTAAACAGGAAGAATTAGAGATCTGTGTGTGGCCGCACGACCATGATCTGATTGCAGTCACTGAGACATGGTGGGGCAGCTGACATGACTGGAACGTTGTCATGGGTTGTTGCATCCTTTTTAGGAAAGACAGGCCAGCAAGGCAAGGTGGTGGAATTGCTCTTTATGTGAGAGAGCAACTGAAATGTATTGAGCTCTCCCTGGAGGCAGATGAAGAGCAGGTTGGGAGCCTATGGGTAAAGATTAAGGGGCAGGCTGATATGAGGGACATGGTTGTGGGTGTTTATTACAGGCCCCCAGATCAGGATGGGGATGTTGATGAGGCCTTCTACAGACAGCTGAGAGTTGCCTCACAATCACAGGCCTTGGTCCTCATGGGGGACTTCAATCACCCTGATATCTGCTGGGGAGACCACATAGCCAGGCAGGTACAGTCCAGAAGGGTATTGACGATAACTTTTTGACTCAGGTGGGGGAGGAACCATCAAGGAGTGGTGTACTACTATACCTAGTATTGACAAACAAAGAGGGAGTGGTAGAAGACTTTAAGGTTGGTGGCAGCCTTGATTGTAGTGACCATGAGATGGTAGAGTTCAGAATCATGTGCAGCAGGTACCAAGCACCTAGCAGGGTCTAACCCCTGGATTTCAGAAGAGCTAATTTTGGCCTTTTCAAGGAACTACTTGGAGAAATCCAGTGGGATAGGGTACTGGAAGTAAAGGGGGCCCAAGAGAATCAGTTAATATTCAAGCACCACCTCATCCAAGCTAAAGATTGGAGTGTCCTAAAGAGTAAGAAATCAAGTCAGAGAGCCAGAAGATGTGCATGGTTCATCAGGGAAATTCTGAACAAACTTAAGTGGAATAAAGAAGTTTATAGATCATGGAAGAAGGGGTTAACCATTTGGGATGAATACAAGAATGTGGTCAGAGAGCGTAGGGGTGCAACAAGGAAAGCTGAGGCCTCCTTAGAATTAAAACTGGCAAGAGCAGTCAAGAACAAGAAAAGCTTCTTCAAGTACATTGGAGGTAAAAGGAAGACCAGAAGAGATATGGACCCACTGCTGAATGAAGCGGGTGTCCTGATGATGGAGAATATGGAGAAAGCAGAGTTACTTAATGCCTTCTTTGCTTTGGTATTTACTGCTAAGGCTGATGCTCAGGATTCCCAAATCTTCCAGGCCACAGAAGAAGTCAGAAGTGATGAAGACTTTATCTTGACTGAAGAAGATTGGGTTGATGATCAGTTAAGGAAACTGGGCACCTACAGATCCATGGGCCCTGATGGGATGTATCCATGTGTACTGAGGGAGCTGGCGGAAGTCATTGCTAGACCACTCTCTATTGTCTTTGAAAAGTACTGGAAAATGGGAGAGAGGCCTGAAGACTGGAGGAAAGCTAATGGAAGAAAAGAAGGCTATCGGGAGTAGCCATCATGGATTCACCAAGGGGAAATAATGTCTGACTAATCTGATAGCCTTCCATGATGGTGTGACAGAATGGATAGGTGAAGGGAAAGCAGTGGATGGTGTCTTCCTCAAGTTCAACAAGGCTTTTGCCACTTTCTCCTATAACATTCTTGTGTATAAGCTCAGGAAGTGTGAGTTAGAAGAGGACACAGTGAGATGGATTGAGAACTGGCTAAACAACAGAGCCCAGAAGGTTGCGAGCAACAGTGCAGAGTCCAGCTGAAGACCTGTGACTAGTGATGCTCCCCAGGTGTAAATACTGAGCCCAGTCTTATTCAGCATCTTCATCAATGACCTGGATGAGGGGATGGAGTGTATCCTCAGCAAGTTTGCTGATGATACAAAGCTGGGAGGATTGGCTGGTGCCCCTGAAGACTATGCAGCCACTCAGCAAGATCTAGACACACTGGAGAGCTGAGCAAAGAGGAACCTAATGAAGTTCAACAAGAGCAAGTGCAGAGTCCTGCACCTGGGGAGAGAAAAGACCATGTATAGATTAGGGGTTGACCTGATAGAAAACAGCCCCATGGAGAAGGACCTTGGGGTCCTGGTGGACAATAAGTTATCCATGGGGCAGCAATGTGCCCTTGTGGCCAGGAAAGCCAATAGTGTCCTGGGATGCATTAAGAACAGTGTGGTCAGCAGGTCAAGGGAGGTTTTCCTGCCCCTCTACTCTGTCCCTGTAAGAGCACATCTGGAGTATTGTGTCTAGTTCTGGGCTCCCCAGTTCCAGAGGGACAGGGATATGCTGGAAAGAGTCCAACAGAGAGCTAGGATGATGATGAAGGGACTGGAACTTCTGTCATATGAGGAAAGGCTAAGAGACCTGGGGCTGTTTAGTCTTGAGAAGTGAAGATTGAGAGGGGGCCTTATTAATGTTGTAAATATCTGAAGGGTGGATGTCAAGAATGGGCCAATTTATTTTTAGTGGTGCCCTGTGAGGAGGGGAAGTGACACCAAGTTGCAACACAGGAAGCTCCTCCTCAACATGAGGAAAATCTCAGCTCTCCAGGGCTGCTTCTGCTTTTCGGCTTTCACAGGGGACATACATAACCACTTCCAGGACAACTCAAAGACAGCTTCTCAGCAAGCTTGGCTGAACGGGTGACCCTACCTGTGGCTCATATCCACTCATATGAGGGATAATTGTCCATGACTCTATCCACTTGTGGATGAAGTGATAAGTGGTATACGACTTAGAGCTGTGGACAGAAGGAAACACCTGCAAGACACACGTGTTGGTTCTAGTCTTGGCTTTCTTGTTAGAGGCCACAATCTTGCAGCACTGCTTTTTAGCAGGTTTGATCTACTCCCAACATCAGTGGTTACTCAACTGCTCCATATTCTCCAGCACTGGTCCAAATATTGTAAATAAACTACATTATTTACAAAAATCCTAGCACACTGCTTTGTCCAGTGAAGCTGCACATGTGGAGACTGCTTTGGCCTCAATGGTGTAGTTAAGTGGATTTGAAAGCCTGCACACAGACAGCTGAGTGAGGAGTGGGGTGATGGCATCTTCTGCAGAACTCCTAGAGGATATTGGAGTGGGTGGCAGTGTGACATGAGGGGATGACTCCTGGCACATCTTGATGGAGGACTGCTACAAGGAAGGTCTGTCTGGCACTGCACCCGCTCAGCACCCCACACAAAATAGCAGCTGTGTGAGGGGCTGCCCATAGGTTTCCTGAGTTTTTGCATTGTACACCAAGTTTGTTGAAATCTGTTCTCCTATGAGGCCTCTGAGGTTTACTACTATCTTTTAATGCTCCTACCAAAAGTTTGGACTGCAAGGTCAGGCAAAATACCTCAGGCAGGTATTTTGAAGTGTTTTAATAGAGAGTATAGAAAGAAAACTTTCTCCTGGGAGTGCCTTTCTAGTTAATCTTTAAAGCTAGAGGAAACTGGGTCCACTTGACCAGAGCTAATAATAGAAGAAAATACTTACATTAATTAAGTAATTACATGATATATACATTTAATTCAGATGATGACACATTTGCAGGTTTCAGGCTTCTTGGAGGGCACTGCCTTTTTTACTAAAAGAAGGAAAAACTGAACTAGGAGTTTGTTTCCACACAGGATTAGAGTTGTAGACATGTCTTAAGTATTTCAAAATTGTGGGTACTGGTGTCTCTGAAAAAATGCTGCCTGCATTGTATGGTTCTGCAAGATAAGGAAGATCAAGTGGTTCAAAACTTACAGTTTGTTTTTGCTTTCATCATATTTATACATTTGCTGAGGAAATGAGAAATACACGAAGTAGGGACAATTATATGGTGCTCCAAAATCTTTAAATTAGACTTGCACTAGAGGAGCCTTTTTCTTTAGTTGGAAGAAGAGCTGGACTCCACTAGAAAACTACACAGAAATGTCTTCTGTCATATAAAAGGTAAGATGCTGAGAATGAGGGGAGATGCTTTTTTTAGCTTACCTGAAGGAAAACAAAATTTTCCAAAGAAACACAGTGAGTAAATTTACCCCTTATTTTTCTTCTTACTGGAACTAGTGATCTTCAGATTTGTTGAGGGGCCTCTGATGCCAGTTTCTCCTCAGGGCACTCCAACACAGTTTTATAGCAACAGTTCATAAAATACTACAACAAAGTACTGTATTGGTCCAATGTACTTTTCCTTTGTGATCTCTCTTGCAGGCTTTTTACATTTTTCATTTCCTTTGAGGCTGTCTTCCCAAATGACTTTATTGGAGTAAGTTTTTATGGTTTCCTGGGCTGATAGTGGACTGCACACAGTTTTATAAGAAATAATGAACTTTACCAGCTGCAAAGCAGAACCCTTGAGGATGTGTAAATTATGACCCTTTCAGAGCACCTCAGGCCAGTTTGTTTTTGTATTCTTTTCTTTTCTTTTCTTTTCTTTTTTTTTTTCCCCCCTGTGTTTTAGTATTTTTTCCATTTGTCATTTCTGCTTTTACCCTTGTTGAAGAAGATGCTTTTCCTCTGAGCTGTCCAGAAAATATTGATGTGCCCTGACATCCCAGTCCATTACTCAAACGTGGATTTAGTATTGTGTGGAGGGGAAAGCCATGTTTTTGGCCATCTGTACTGGAGACAAAATAGAGGAAATTCATTAAACCCAATACATGCATATGGGAGATGGTAGGTGTGAGGAAAAAAAAATAAGTGGGATGCAGCCTTCCTCCACAAAGTGTCTCTCAGATCATCTGTGAGAACAGTAAGTGTGTGGTTGGTCCTCTCTGATCTCTAACCATCTGGGTGAGTCTAACCTCTATGCAGGATATAAGTGTTTGTCTTTGTTTTAATGTTGTTTACCTTTACACAAGTCAAAAATCCAGCAAAGTCTATTAGCAGCTGACACAGACCTCTCTTCTTTGTGCTCAGTGGTCTACATAAAATCCTGCCCTCACCCCACTTCTTGCATCAGAGCAGTTTGTCCACCAGCAGCACCATTAGGAAAAAGTATCACCACATCTGACATTGGCCAGCCTCTGTGATTGTAGAATGGAGTTTTCATGGCCAGTGAAAATATAGAGTGGGTGGTGTGGTTTTTTTTTGTTTTTGTTTTTGTTTTTTTAAAGCATGTACCTGGCCAGTGCTTTGCAATGTACTTTGTCATTTAACAGAGTTGGACCCTTTGTGGCTGCATAGTGCTGATTATTATGGCTATGATCAGCAAGGACAGCGAACAACACAGGACGTGATGGTCTCTGTTGATCATTACTGTATGTGGGTCAAACTCCTTGTTTTGTCTTTTTTTTTCTTTTTTTTTTCTTTTTTTTTTTTCCTATGCTATCTGAGTTCATTCATGCTTGATTTCCCTTCTCGCTTTTGAGCTATTATCTTGAAAAATGACAATAACAGAAAAAACCCTCAAGCAAATCACCAATAAAAAGCAAATAATCAGCATAGTGCAATCTTCTTTTTTTATAAAGGAAAAACATGGCAAGCCACGTGTACATTAATGACCTTGGGCAACTATCAGTCCAGCTTGCTTGAGTAGCTGTCTACTGTATTTCTTTCACTCCAGACAGGCATTAGGCTGCAAGCTGAAATGGTACAGAGGTGCTTTCCATCATGTGTGGACTTACCCTTCTTTTAATTAAATATTCCAGTTTCTTTGTGTTGATATACAGGATGTGAGGGGAGACATGGTCTCTTGCTGGCTGGGGGGGCAGGCAAGTGCCTGGGGCTGCCCTCTGTGGCTCCCTGAGCCCCTCTGCTCTGAGTCAGGGCTGCAGAGCCAGGAGGGGGGGCATGACATGAGGTGTGGCTTTCATGTACGATTCAAATTCCTGTCTATTTACTAAAAAAATGAAGCTTCTGCATGTGAGCAGCCAGCTTCTGTATCTCCATGGGCACCTACTGCAGGCATCTCCCTGAGGAACCTTGGGGAAAACGTGCTGGCAGCTGAACTTGGCAGTGTGTGTACGTAAATGAGGTTGTGGAGTCTCCTTCTCTGGAGATATTCAAGACCTGCCTGGATGAAGTCCTGAGAATGTTCTATAGGCAATCCTGCATTAGTGGGGGAGTTGGACTAGATGATCTCTAGAGGTTCCTTCCAACTCTGACAATTCCGTGGTTCTGTGAGTGAGTGTGCCTTCACTTCCCAGTGGTAGTGATTGCTGTGAGTGAGTGTGCCTTCACTTCCCAGTAGTAGTGATTGTGCTTTATCTATCCTCTTGAGCCGTGTTTTTGGGTGATTCCTCTCTTCTTCCATGGAGGTTAAATAATCCTGGCCTGATTTGGTGTTACTCAGAGAGGAGAGCCCAGTTTTGAAAGGGTCAGTTAGGTGCTTGAATCCAATCAGTCATGTTATCATGATGCTTTTGGGCCAATTTACCCAATTTTTAATACCCTTTAATAAGCTCTATCAAAGCTTGCCCAGATATTTTTGCACAGTGCTGCTTTCTGCTTGCATGGACCTCTCACTGACAATGACAAGGTCATTTTGTCAGAGTGCAGAAAGAAATGTTTCTTCCTGCAGGACTATGTGTATGGGAGGGATATGAATACGAACCAAACCCAGACACTGGAGAGCATGCTTCATCTCTGTGTGTGACATGGGGCCACGTGGCATGAGGTCGCTGGGTACTGCTGTCCCTGGGATGCCATTGTGGGTACCATATCTGCAGCATGAATCTCAGGCAAAGCAGTGTGGGGCACTATGCTCTTTAAGACACCCTTGTGCTCTGGGGGAGAAAGAGGCCACCTGATGTTTTTCATCATCTCACTTTCTGTTTGTAAGCACTTGTGGCCACCTCTACCTGCCCTGGCAAGCAGGTCTGCATCCTGCCTGCATGTCCAGGAATACCACTTTGCTGAACTAATTTCCTGTCTCATAAAATTGTTTGTGAAATTGTAGTACCTCTTTAGCTTTCCACAAGCGTGCTATGGGAAGGATGATGGTCACTGAAGTGGAGCTGTGTCCTTTGTGTTCTAGCTGAAGGAATTTTGAGAAGTCTGTGTGTATGTGTGTAAACTTCAAAATACTGGAAAATAAAACCTGTGGTGCACCTAAGTTTCACTGTAAATTCTTCTGATAGTATTAGGCTGATTTATGACTGAAAGAGCTCATGCCTAGTGCTGGCAGGAGAGTTTTTTTGGACTATGAGTTTAACTGGACCAGTATCTTGATGGAGCTGAACACCCAGCTTTAGCCCTTGGTCAGCTCAGCCAACAAAAGAGCAAGGGCTGAGGGTAGAGACACCCTCTCTGGAAACAGCACCACCTTAAGAGAGGCTTGTGCTACCCACAGAACACCACTGCAGCCTTTCCTCAATAATACCTCTTTGCTGGAGCAGTAATGAAATCTCTGCTGGTGTCATACCGAGCAGAAAAAGACCAACCAGCTACTCAGTGCTTCTTGTGGTTCTGTTTCACCATTCATAATCGCCCAATATTGTCTGCTGTCTTTTCCTTGAGTCTTCTTTTAAGTTTGTGACACTGAGATAGTTGCCTTAACACCTACCTCCCTTCCCCTGCTCCAGTACGGTGAAGTTACCTTTACTTTCAAAGATGAACAAATTGATACATATGTAATAAAGACATGACGGTTTGCTTGCAGCTAGTACTTGCACTTGCAATCTTCTGTTTCAGATACCAAGTTGAACTTCTCTACTTTTTGAGATGTACAACTGAATCTAATGCAATGCCTTAAAGAGAGCCTCATTCATCTGAATTCCCCTGGGGCTGAGCTTTGCTCTCTCTTCTTTTGGCTCACAGCTACACTAAGGCCTTCATTTGAGTAATGTATATCGAAATGGAAAGAAATGACTCAAACAGAACCCACTGCAAATGACTTAGCTCTACTGTGAGTTTGAAATTATAGGGTCTGCAGGCACCTTCAGTTCTTGTGCTTAGTGATGGGTAGCAACGCATTGACAGCCTAAGTAACAGCTGTGATCCTTGAACATTTTTGTTAGAAAAACCCATTGTGACTTAAGTGACTCTAGTTTAATGTGTCAAACTACTTAATCACAAAGAGGGAAGAAAAAAATGACAGAGAAGGTAATTTTCCGTTTTCCACCATGTGGCCATAGTATGTATTGTGTATCACACATACTGTCTGGCATGTGAGACAAAGGTAACAGTTGTTTCAGGACCTTGGCTGTAAACAGAGCCCAAGGCTCTGCTTGGACCCCTGTTGCAGCCCATGGGCTCACAGTTGCCTGGATGCCAGAAAACTGAAGCCAGTAGCTAAAATATCACAGATAATGGGATCAGCCATTTCTGAGGTGTCCAAGATTGCACCTGCACAGATAGCTTAGCTTCGTGCCAGCTCAGGTTTGCAGGCTCTCTGCCACACTAACATAGCAGTGCAACTGAGCCATCAAGTTGCTCCACAGGGCTGGTTTATAATGGGCTGTGCTGCACTTTGATGACTGGGACTGGCTTATGTTTGTCTTTCCAGCAGACATTACAGAGGCATTCAGATCAGTCTGCTCTTGTTGGAATAGATGGACATGCCCTTAGACAGTGATTTAGTAAGAGACTGCCTTTTCCATGTGAGCCTTGTCAGATTTTAAAAAATTTGCTCTCTCACGTGAAGCTCTGCTTCATTCTTCTTTTAGCTTAAGATGAAATCTGTTCTTAGAGTAGGCTAGCTAAGAGTCCCGCCAGCTGTAGAGCAAGTTCTTCTGCTTGATCTCCTCTCATGTTCTGTGCTACCCTGTAAATGAAATTACAGTATACTTAACACTACACTAACACATGGCTTTCTAAGTAAGTAAAGGTGGAGTAATGTTAATTCTGTCCAAATGGTACATAGGTTGTAAGGCAACTCTTGTAAAAGCTGTGTTTCTGGTTTCAGTTTCAACGAATCCAGAGGGCTCTCTGTAATTCCTGATTAATAATCTTTTTCCTTCCCCAGAGTCTCAACAGTGCAGGTCAAGGGGAGCTGACTAGGCATGACCTTCCATGCAGGCTGCCTGTGACAGTGGGAGATGACAAATAACCTACATAAGGCTTTTGACAGATTGCTTATATTAAACTTCAAGGTTATATAAAAATAGGGATCAATTACTTTGAAGTTGTTTGGGTCATGCAGTGTGTGGCCTGGCTGTGGTATTGGGAGTTATATGCTGCATGGATCCTCTGCTGTGGTTGAAGACTGGAGGTTAATGATCAGTGCAAATGCTCCATGTCCCTAGGCAAAACCTTCCCAAGCAGCTTCTGAAACATTTGCTTCAGTATCTAGCCACTAAAAAGCATCCTTCAGCCTAGTTGCCCTGTGTGCGTATTCAAACACAATCCCATGTTTCCCCTCTGTTGTTTTTCTGTTTCTTAGGGCTGAGCAAACTCCAAGGCTGCAGTTTGTAGCTTGTGACTTATTTCTTTTGCCACTGAAATACAGCTGCTTCTGACAACTTCATTTCACATACACAACTAAGTGTGCAGGTGGATGTGGAGTGCTGCTTTCTTTCAGTTTCATATTTGGGAACTTCTGTTGTATTTACAAATGTGTGTCTGTGGTACCCAGAACTCTGAATGGGCACCAGCTAAGGGAGATTTGTAGTACAGAAAACTCATAAGCCAATATATTTTGACTGGTAATGAAAGATAAATTTAAACTGAGATTACTGGGGAAAAGTCTAACAGGAAATCCAAGATGTAAATACTTTGGGGCAATTCTGCTGGGACAGTGGATTGCATCCACTCTCTTGCAGATAAGATAGTAGAAAGGGTTGTGTGGTGTGGTTGACATGCTGGAGGGAAGGAATGCTATCCAGAGGGACCTTGACAAGCTTGAGGGGTAGGTTTGTGCCGAACTAATGAAGTTCGAAAAGGCCAAGTTCAAGGTCCTGCACGTGGGTTAGGGCAATCCCAGGCACAAATATAGGCTGGAGGGGTGGGGGGAGAATGAACTGAGAACAGCCCTGAGGAGAATGTCTCAGGAGTGTTGGCTGCTGAGAAGCTCAGCATGATCTGGCAATGTAAGCTTGCAGGCTGAAAACCCAACTGTATCCTGCAATGCATCAAAAGAAGCATGGCCAGCAGGTCAAGGAAGGTGATTCTTTTGCTCTACTCCTTTCTAGTGAGACCCCCCCTGGAGTACTGCGTCCAATTCTGGAGCCCCCAACACAGGAAGGTCATGGACCTACTAAAGCAAGTCCAGAGGAAGGCCACAAAGATCATAAGTGGAGCACCTGCCCTATGAAGACAAGCTGAGAGAGTTTGGGCTGTTCAGCCTGGAGAAGAGAAGGCTCCAGAGACCTTATAGCTGCCTTCTGGTACCTGAAGGGGCTGCAGGAAAGCTGGGGAGGAAATTCTTACCAGGGTGTGTAGAGATAGGATGAGGGATTAAGTTTTTAAGCTGGAAGAGAGTAGATTTAAATGAGATAGTAGGAATAAATTCCTTAGTGTGAGGGTGGTGAGACACTGGTAGAGGTTACCCAGAGAAGCTGTATATGCCCCCTACCTGCAAGTGGTCAAGGGCAGTTTGGATGGGGCTTTGAACGATCTGATCTAGTGGGAGATATCCCTGCCCATGCAAGGGGGGTGGAATTAGGTGATCTTTAAGGTCCCTTCCAACCCAAACCATTCCATGGTTATATGATAACATGTCACTTCTGCCCCCTGGTCACCAAATGGGTGAAGCCTGTTTCTTAAGAAGACGACAGTGCCTCTTGGGTGTGCAGGAACCTTCATGTCAGAAGTGGTGAAAGAGCAGTGAAGCAACCTGCTCCCTCCCTGCTAGCAAGGCTATACCTAAAGGAGAATATGCTGCTGAGAAGCACATCAAACACAGGCCATGTCTTCAGGGGAATTTGCTCTAACAAGCAAGTTCCTTGCTTTCATTCTGGGGTGTTTTTCTTCACCAGAGTAGTGTTGGTCAGTTTTTCTCTGTCAAGACATAGTAAGGATGAGTCTCAGCATCCCCTCTGATGGGGCCTGGGAGACATCAGCATGGCCTCACACTGTTCTGCTGCTCTCTGGTTAATTGTCCTCTCCACTGAGCTAATTACCAAAGCTCTTTGGAAGACAGTCTCGTTCTGTGCTGATATTGCCCCGCTTTCCCATTTCAGCTCATGCTGAACTTGCAGCTTATTGGTCTCTGTACAGAGAAGATGTGTTTGACACCTTTGCTCTTGATTGATCTGGTATGGTGCCAGTCCTGGAGGGTCTCCATGCTGGTCACTGCTGCTGTAGCTAAAGGCTTTACATGGAGACGGTTTAAATTTGTTCCCTGTTCTCACCTGCTTAAGTTTGAAGAGTATAGGAAGCTCCAGCTTACAAGCATGCAGTGGTGTGTACCAACAGACACCATGACAGCAGCAAGGAAATGCTGAATGGTATCTGTGTTCCCTTCTGTAGGACTATTTGATTTACTATGGATTAAAGCCTCTTGCTGAACATAGGCTATAAAAACACTATTGTATGAGCTGATACTGAGTAGCATGCATTCAATAGTTTGGTGGAAAACATGCTCTTTCTTAAACTCCTTAAGACACTATCACTTATTAATTGTTGCCCCCATGTATATTTTTAAAGATAAATCAGACATGGTGCAGAAGTATGAACTGATCCAACAGCTGCATTTGCCCAGAGCTGCTACTCTTTGAGCCTTTGCAATGTGAAGTAGGGGCTGCAGACAGAACCCCTTCGGCAGCATGTTTGCTCTAGCTATTAATTCTGCTATTGATTTTAAAGCTTTACCATTAATGGCTTCTATCAGAGTCTACATCCTTTTGCAGCTTTAGTAGGACCCTGCAACCACTTAAATGCAACAGACTGATATTGAGGGAGCAAATTTGCTAAATGATAAAATAATTAGATATTTCAGGGCAGATCAAACAACGGGACACTTCCTGTAACCAACATCTGTGAGTGTTTCCAGGCAAAGCACATGAGATAGTGTGTCTGCAGCAGAGATGTACATCACCTTAATTTGACCTTGGGTGTGGAGGTTGCCTGGAAATCAGGTTTCTGCTAGTCTCTGAACACAAGCAAACCAGTAACAAGTTAAAAGGAGGAATAATATATATATCTTTTATAGGAAGGGCCCTTGAAGACTTTGCTGCTACTCGACGCCTTCAAGAAATACCTGGACACCTTGTTAAGCACAGTCTAGACTGGAAAAAAACCCTCAACAAACCACCACCACCAAAAACAAACAAAACAAAACACCCCAAAACAAAACAAAACAACAAACAAACAAACATAAAAAAAAACAAACAGAAAAAAAGAAGACATAGAGGATTGATATAGGATTGTCAGGCAAGTACTGTAAGGTTTTGTGGCTGGGTGGTCTCCAGCTTGCATACAGAAAAGCTGATCAAAAGAATGTCTTGTTCTGTCTTTACATTTTCCATTATTTCTTTCTGTTACCACTCCTTTCTCTCTCCTCTTGCTGTATGTGTGTCTCTTGGAAGGGGAAATAAGTGGATAGTATTACTCTCCGCCTCTAACTAGCTCTTAATTGTCCTGATTGCTACTGGATGGCCAGGAATAGAAAGTTTGAAAACAATTGTGAAGAAAAGAAGGGAAAGAAGAAACACTCTTCTGAGTGTGAGGGGGTCTTGTGGGGAGAACCTGCTGGATAAAACAAGTGGGATACCAATGCAGCTTGAGTTACCTCTGATACTGTTTTCTTTCGACTGCTTGTGAGATACGCTTATTTGGGGACTTTTCCTCTTGGATGGTAGCCATAAAAGCAGTCATGATACCTAAAGAAGAGAAACCCTGAGAAAGCCAGATTTACCCCTGCCCTGCAAAGGAGATCTGGACTCATTCTCAGAGTAGGGTTTCCTGGTTTTAACAATAAAATTATTTATTTGGCCAAAGTCTTTTGTTTCCTTGCAGGAGGTGTATTGGTGGCTTTTTTCCTTACTCAACAGAGTTAATAAAACTTGTTCTTCAACATTTCTTTAAGCTACAGTGGCTTCCTGGAAAATTCCAGCAGCCTGAGTTCACAGATCTAAAGTTGGTTTTATTTATATTCTTGCCTGGAAAGAAGAAAACCCATATATATTACACTTCATCGTGAATGAATTTTTTTAATTGGCTTGCCTTGTAACTGAGGCTAGCAGAGGTGGGGGAACAAAGATTGTGTTGGAAGAAAAAAGAGAGATGTAAATCAGCCAGCACCATCAATACAATATTTACAAGGTTAGGAGTGACTCAAAATGAAGAAAATCACCTCGAGAGGTTTAGGTATTAATCAGAGATGTGTCTTGCTGGTAAGAGAGAAGTTGGTTAAAATTCAGTAGATCAAAACTAGATACTTCTGAATGCTTAGGACAAATGTTTTTCAGCACCTCACCTGCAAGAAGTGGAATAATTTTATTACAGTTGTACATAGATAGTTGTTTAAGTCTTTTCAGGATTAAAAAACATGGAAATGACTACAAAAAAAGGAGGAAGAATGATTGAAAGTTGTGGACATTTGTAGAATCCATAGCTGATAATTGATTCCATTATACTGGTGGTAATATAGAGAGAGAAAAAGAGAAAAAAACAAACAACAGTCTCGATGTAACAATATCTCTTTGCAGCCATTATAGGGTTGAAGACTGTAAGTGTTATTAGTAATTTGCTATCAGACATGTAGTGAGCAAATTAAGCCTTAGCTCATCCTTATAATCTTCAGGTTTTTTTATGGCTATCGCAATTTGGGGTTACTGGTGGCATATAAAGTTGCTTTGATCTATTAATTTTCTGTTTAAGTCTACAGTCTTGATGCACTTGTCACCGTTTGGCTCAGATTCAACAACAATGCTCTCGATCCCCTCCCCCTCCCACCCAGGCAGGGAATGAGAGAAAAACAGAGAGACTTTACTGGATTGAAAACTAAACTACACAGCTTTAATTAAACTCTAATGATATAAGAAAATATATACAATTATATACAAATGTGTTCAGATATGTGCAAAAGCCTCTTGCCTCTCCCCACCCCCAGCAACTCCCACAGCATCTCCTGAGCTGTGAACAGGCCCAAAAAATTCTGGAGCTGCTGCTGGAGAAAGCGCAGAGTGATGAGGATCAGGAGAGCTTGAGCCTGGGGGTCGATGGTGATGGATGGACGGAGTCCTGCCTGGATGCTGGCCATGGATGGAAGAGAAGGGAAGAAGAAGCAGGAAGGAAGTTGTTTTCTTGATCTCTGACCATCCTCTGAGCTTACGTAGATACATGGAATGGAATATCTCTGGCCAGTTCTGCTGTCTGTCTAGCTCAGCCTCCTGTGGGGGGTGGGGTGTGTGAGTGTGTGTCATAGTGTAGTGTCTGACCCAGCAAAGACATGACCTTGAAGACCCAGCAGTTAGAAAAACATTGCACAGTTATCAGTCTTACTTGGAACACTCTGTTACTAGTTAAAAGAAAGCTCAGTGAAGGAAAAAAAAAATCAGTAAAAGGAAAATTGGCTTCATCCTGGCTCAAACTGAGACACTTCTGCAGAAGCTGGTAACTGGACTGGCCAATGTTTGTTAAATATATTAAAAAATCAATATAATAAACTGCACTGTACTCTTTAATGTCCTGTTTGTGTGACTGAATCCAGGCAGGCAAGTGATGAGAAGGGAAACTGTTCAGTCTTATTAGAGAAAGTTAAACTACTGGGTTTTGTTTATTAGACGGAGCATTTTATATTAAGAACATCAGATGTCTGTGATACAACTTGCTGTTCTTCCCCAAGAAATACCTCCACAGGAACAAAACACTCAAGCTCTAAGCTCCCTGAAAGGTGAAGTTTATATGAGGTTATTACATAATTGATTAGGATACTGATTTTTTTGTTTGTTTTTAAATCTTAGGGAAACAAAAACTGTTTTTATAAAAATGCGCTTTTCTAAAGCTGTCTGGTTTTAACCAAGATACCCTAGATAAGACTGTAACTGTTTCAGGGGAAACAATACTGTGCCCTGGAGGCTCATCTGACTGATAGATGTGGCTAGAAACTGTAGCATGCTGGGAGCTGTAAAGCACAGGAGAAAGCTATAACAAGGCACTTGCACATGCTTGAGTGCCTGATTACTCTTTCTGAATGCAACTAAAGGTTTTTATTAGTATATAGGAAGCAGCATAGCAATGGAGTCTGCCTTATGACTACTGACTTTTAATAAGCCCAGAATAATTAATTATCTTCAGGAAAATATTATAATAAATTTATTTCCTGGGAGGAATTAAAGAATTAAGACAGCATGACCCATGAGCTTTCATTTTATCTTGTTTTAACTCCCTTGAGCCAGAGTCCCTTTTGACTTCTGCTATATATGCCCCTTATCAAGACTACTCAACGTTTTCATATACTCATTCATTAGCCTTTTTTTGTGTCAGTTGTGCCTAATGAGCTTTTCAGCTACAGATGCAAAAGTGTAAATTTGTGTCTTGTGAAGAGTGAAGTACTGGCCTTTCTGGAAAAGTGCATCCTCCTTTCCCAGGGAACAAGAGTAGAGTTTTGTTGTTGCATTGGTTCAGTCTCATCCCAAGGGTGTGTGACTGCTGGAAGAGATGAGGAGCTGGTCTGCATTGACTCTTAATGGCCACAGCAATGAGAACTATTAGTCCCTTGAGACTATTGCAATTTGGATGTCTTGGAAATCACTGGCGCCTTTGACGGCAGCAGCTGTTTTGCTCCTGAAATGTGGTTTCTGGTCAAAATGCTGCCAATCCCTGTCAGAGGAGCTTGGAAGAGGCTCTGGCACTTCCTCAGTGACAAGACACGGCCTTGTGAAGACACTTGCACTATGATAAACATATAAATTAGATGCATAGTAGGAGACTGAAATTTTTCAAGAACAAAATCCCTGGCCATTTGGTGGTGAGAGCAATAGCCACAGGGAGAAATCTTTGGGAAAGCTAAATGTCTTGAGATTGTTCAGGGTTTTCTGAAGAAGTGGGAAACAAGAATTCTCCTTCAGACACTAAGAGAAAAAGAAAATAGAGTTTGTAGAGGATAGAGGACAGTAGTGGGATTCCTGCACTAAGCTGTAGAAGGTCTGGGACAAAATGCCTGCGGATACGGTGGAGGTTTTCAGGAACTGGTTGGACAAGCACCTGCCAGGAGTGCCATCAGTGTCTTCCCCTGAGCAGGCAGAAAGACAGGATGACCTCTTACAATCCCTCACAACCAGAGAGATGAAGTGACCTCTTCTCATCTCTTCCAGCCAAAGAGATAAGATGACTTCTTGTGCTTCTTGTGATTCCTCCTCCTTCCTGCTGTGGGACTTTCCCTGCTCTACCACCCGATAAAGGATCTTGGAGTCTGGAGAAAATGTTCTTTTTCTGCTCCACATCAGTCTAAACAAAATGCCTTTATGTCAGCAAAGGCCTTCTGCTGATTATACCCAGCTAAGAGACCCAAACCAGGCCTGCTGCTCAGGGACACGTGAAAGCAAAACAACAGGTGTGACAGAGGCAGGAGGGATGGGCAACAAGTGATGCATTGCCCCGAATAGTTACCGCCCTAACCTGGGGCTCACGGCTGCCAGTCGGCTCAGGACAGTGACACGGGCAGGACAGGGGGTCACTGGGGTGTAGAAGGGGGCGAGTTCAGCAGGTGGGACCGAGGCCTGCTTGGACATTCCCGCCTGGGACACCCCCTGCTGCTCCTCGGGCTTGCCCTGACACACAGCCTGGCGCCGGGACCCTGCCGGCCGGCGGACCTGCCTGCCCGCCCGGGGGTCCAGCCTGAGCCGTAACGCTGAGCGGGCCGGGCTCTGACCCCGGGAGCACCGGGTCCTTCCCGCAGCCGTCGGGGCCGCAGCTCCCCCCGTTTTGCTGCCGGTTGCCGGGGAAACCAACCGGCTGCGGAGCCGCGAGGGGCTGCCCCCCGAACCCACGGACTTCGGGGCTGTTCTTGCTGCCGCCTCTGCCGCTAGAGAAGCAGCCGCCTCGCCGCGGAGAGTAACAGCTCCGTACATACAAGCCTTCCCTCCTCTCCCCGTTCTTGCACACACAGCGCGACCTCTTTAAGGAGGACGGTGTCGGGCTTCCTCCCTCCTCCCTCCCTCTCCTTTGATCCACAACCCTCTCTCGGAGAGAACATTTGAAGGGCACAGCACTTCTTGCATCACCTCCCTGAAGGACACGTCACGTCCCTGATACAGCCCTGGTAGCCATTTGCCATTTTTACATTTTCCCTAAACCTCACCCCACCGTTTGTGCTGACCCTTAATAAACCGGTTAACTCGTAAACTCAACGTTGATCTCAGTAGCGATTTGTGAGCGTGGTGAGGGTGCATTTAACCTCCGCCCTAAGACACGGTCCCGCAGCGGCCGCTCCTCCGTGAGAGGCAGCGCCACGTGTGACCCTCGGTCTTATTCAACAAACCCTCCAAATCTGGGGCGGGGGAGAAGTCGCGAAAACACCTGACAGCCGGTAGCCCCCCTGGCATCGACTCGGGACACAATCCTACCCTACAGCTCTAACTCCTAAAGCTCCCTGCTGTGAGTGATACGCAGCCTGAGGTACATCCTTCATGTTGCTGGTGAGCAATGTGGGCTTTGAGACTGTGAGCGTGGAATCCTGCAAACATAGGATGTCCAGCAGCAGCAGGGAAGTAAGGAAGCTGTAGGAGACAGATGAAACTTGTAGTTATTGCACCCTATTTGTTGCTCTTTTGGGTAGTTCAGTTGGACAGGACTGGTGAAAAGGCTGTGCTGGTGAATAAGCTCCCAGCAGTCATGGCACTGGGAAGACGTATGTGACTCTTCCTGCCTGAAGAGACTTAGTCCAGCTCCTCCATGTCTCTGGATGGGGTTTTGTTGTGGTCCTTAGGAAGGTAAGGGAAGGAATATCCTTTAAAATATTAATATTTTCAGCCGAGTAAACACAAGTTATCCATGTGCAAAAAAGATGGCTTGCTACTTCGTGTGCTTGTTTTGAAATGTTGCCATTGGCTATTTATTTGCATTCATAGACTCTTAGGCCAAGTAGTGCCTGACCTGAGGAAACAACTCAGCCACCCCCACAGAAGAAAACTGCTCCTCTGAGCAATTCAGAAGCTGGTATTTAGAAAAAAATGTGGAACACAGGATCAATATATGAAATAATTAACTGAAATAATCCCAATGAGAGACACTACAAATAATTTTTCAGGGCTATCTTGACGCACCTGTTTTAGTTTGTTAAGTGCTTGTTAACCTGAAAATCATTTTTTGGCAGATACTTATGACAGAAAGGAAGTGTGTTTACTGCTACTCTATCTGCGGCTGCTCTTTAGACCTAACCAGCTCTTGCTGACAGTAACAGCAGGGTGCCCAATGCCGATAAATGCCGAAAGTTTTAGGTCTTTTTCTGTTCTCTTTTCCTCAGGAAGCAGTTACAAAACAACCCAGGTTAAAACAAGAGGTAATAATTTATCAGGAGGCTTCCTGTCATCTTGGCCAGCCAGGTAGCTGTATGCCATCTTTGGTTTTTAACACTGCTTCTCTCCTTTATTTGCTTTCCTAGGCAGCAATTTCACATGATGTGACCTCTTAAAAGAGTCACAGTCTTGTAAAAACTTGTCTTGTACCTTGGGGAATAGAGTTTTACTTTGCCTCCTTCTCCTCCCTAGGGCTCTAGACATGTATCAGTCAGTGTAAAGTTGAATATTGACTGATACATATTTTCTTGCTAAAGAATGGCATTAGTAGTAGTTGGTATGCTCGCTTCTAGTTCAAACAAGCAAAACATATAAAACAACCAGAGGAATATTTGTGGTTTTTTTTCACATGGTGGATTAGTAAAATCACCAATTCTGGGTGGCCGGAGGGGACTTTTGTGGTCTGATTATGGGCATACATGATTGTGCTCGTCTGACTTGCTGAGTTGCCATCAGGGAGTTACCAACAGCTACCGTCAATAATGAAGGTCTCTCCTGAATGCAGTTCCCACATGCTTCTGGAGTTGGACCACTTGTATCCTCTGGGGAACAGACTGTGTTTCCAGAGAAAGAAAGTTTAAATAGAATTTGCACAGTATATACTAATTAACTGCCCTAGAAAATAAGTTATGACAAAAGCCCATTGGCCTCTGTCAGCCAGAGTGCTGGGAGATGTCCAAGGATTCTCTCCTCGGCACTGCTGCCACCACACCATTCTCATGGCTCCCAGCTTGCAGCGGATGCACAAGGACATTCCTCTGCATGCAAGTCAGCTCTCTGCTTCCAGACAGGCCTCTGCCCATCAGGACTGCCCTCTCATGCTCTCCAATTAATTTTGTTGCTTCCAGGCTTCCTTTACTTTCCCCTATTTCTCTTGGCAGCACAAGGATGTATGCAATTGTGTTTCAGCCCTCTCTAAAAACCTTGTATTTGTAGCTGTGACCTAATCATAGTTTGGTTTGAGGGCTTTATTCGCAGTCTTTTTTGGATCCAGCCTCAAGTGGTTGGTCATTTGGGCAGTGGATTCCCTTATTTGAACTACGCTGTTGCACAAGAGATTTTGTTCTCCCTAAATGGATGAAGGAAGGGTGACTAAGAGGTCTCTCAGCTCTTGCAAAATCTTTTGATTCTCGTGGCTGGAAGGAGTCCTGTATGTATTTACTTTTTATCACAGTACAAGTATAACTAGATTCTCCAACTAATCTGAAATTAAATGTGAGATTAATTCTCCCTTCTGTATATTTTCTTCTGCATAAAATACTTATTTATTACTCCTTTTTAAATAATGAAGATGTTCCATGTATAAAAGACCAGATATTCTTTTTTCCATGAAGGAAAAGTCCTGAATATGGTGATGAAACATGTAATCTCTCACAAATGCTGTTACAACTGCATATGGAGTTCAAGAACAGGGTACGTGTATTTGATGAGTAGTGATGACCTGATTTAGATTTGTATAAGGTTTGCTGAATATGCAAATATATGAAATGGTAACCCAGCCCTATGCCAAAATCTACTGCAGTTTTTGAATTAAGAAGTTTGATGCTGATGACATTTATTTTTTGACTGCAACCACAAAGGAATGGGATTTTCCCATGAAGTTTCTGCTGCTCTGTTGAGACTGCACTCATTACTGATCATGAGATATCACATGTAGAGATGCTTCCTCACACTTTTGTGGTCTGTAGGAAGAGGCAGAACAATATACCTCTGCTAAACCGGTGGTGTGGAATACTTCTAGTGACTAGACCAGCAATATAAAATTTCTATGGTAGCAGCAGAACCTACAGCAAATTTCTGTAATGGAGGGCCCCCACACTATTGTCTATGGCTACAACAACATCTTAGAGAAAATAAAAAAGTAATATAATAAGAGCAATGCACATACAAGATATGAAATCCTCATGGTGCTGTTAGTAGGAAGTGGGTGTAAACATACAGAGCAAACAAAATTCATTGTTGCAAATGTGTAGAGCAACAACATCACTGTTCTGGTGGTGAGTTGTTCTGGGCCAGTTCTATAGTCTTCTACCAAAAAGAAGGTATATTATGGTTTTACATTTAGTGGTGCAGTTGTAAAAGTGATTCAGGAATTTAACTGCAGGAGAAAAAGCAATCTGCATATTAAATAGCAGCTCTGCTTCAAATGAATTTCTAGTCCAGGGAAAGTGTGTGAAATGAAATGTAATACATTTTGGCAATACACTTGCCTTTTGCTAAGGGAGAGTCTTTTTGCCTTTGAAATAAATTGCACATAAAAAAACCTGAACAAACTAGTTCTGATCCAGGTGTGTGCTGAGTGCTTTTTGTCACATGCTCAGTGCCTTCCCCTTCATTACCTTGGACCATCTTCTAATGCCAGGATCTAATTGGTGTGAAACCAGGATGAAATGTAGCTTGGGTTCTTCAATAACCACATCTTTCTTAGTGCTTGCTAAAATTAAGCTTCCCTTTGTAAGCCTTAAGTTAGGCGTTTTCAGTCACAGCTTATTTCTGAAAAGCTTGACCTATATGTATTTATGTGTGTGTATTCATATGCAAATACTTCTTACACATGTTCACACACACACGGATCTTCTAATTATAGAAGATATGTATTTATATCATATGGCATTTATTTCACAACCACCTCTAAATTTATCATTTCCCTGCCTTTTGGCATTTTCGCTCTCCCATACGATTGCCCTGTCCTGTCTGCCTCACCACATATCCAAATTACATTCTGTCTGGCATGTACTGCCCTTTGGGATTTTCTGGACTGAAGCTCTGTCCTAGTTTGTAGACTCACTCTTTCAAATCTTCAGTGATGAATTGTGTCAGGTTTGTGACCTGTTCTTATCTCCTGAGTTGCTTAATCCTGCAAGAAGGACATTTGTGTACTCTCCTTGACCAGCCTTGGGTGGTGAGAAGAATATATCTGAATGGAGAGATTTGCATTGCTGTGATGGTGAAAGTGAATTGTGGTTGTCTTTGTGGTAAAAAGATTTTAGCTGCTTGATATGTCTCTCTCAATTTATTTTATTTTATTTTATTTTAGTTTAGTTTAGTTTTGTTGTGTTCTGTTTTATATTTTATTTTATTATTCCAGTAGTCATGGAACCTCAGGAGCCACATCGCCATGTTAATTAATTCAGATATGGAAACAAGGAAGAAAGCATTTGCTCTCCTCTTTGTTCCTATCAGACTTCGTTTCAAGCTTGTGGAGTGGCACCTCCTGAACGGACTTTGGTTGACTTTGCTCCAGTGAAAGCCTGACCAAAAGCAAATAAATTTTGCTTGGTTTCATCTGAAGAGACCCTGGTTCATTTAACAATCCTTCGAATGCTTTGAGGACTTTTTAGACCTTCTAGCTTGTAATGCATTTAGCATGATTTTGGGACCCCCATCTTCTTACATGGGGAATACTTTCATCCAAGTCCAGCCGAGCACTCTTGTACCTATCCTATTCTAAGTTTGCAAGTAGTTTGACTATGGTTGGTGGGACTATTGTCAGGAAAGAAGCTACAGATGTGCTGCAGGATCAAAACCTTAGTGTGGTTTGGAGATTACTGTTTTCCCACTTAATAAACAGTTTCATTTTGGACTGAGTTTAGCTGGGTTTGTGCTGGTGTTATTTATCTATCTATCTATCTATCTATCTATCTATCTATCTATCTATCTATCTATCTATCTATCTATCATCTATCTATCATCTATCTATCTATATCTACATCTACTCTTTCTGTAATATCTCCTTGCAGAGGGAGTTCCATCAGTTACAACCTATCAGTAGTGTAGTTAATACTTCTAGCAATATTTGCAAATTAATACTGGACAGTTATTTCAGAGACATTTGTATGTTTAATATGTCATGAAGAGGGAAATAACACACAAGAAACCCTCCTGAGCTTGCCTTTTAAGGTCTTTTAGTGGTTGAAAGTTCTTCTGGCTGTTAATTTGCTATATTTTAATCCAACACATGCAGAGCTGAAAGTATAAACACAAGGCCACCCAAGCAATCTTGAGGCACAGTCATTCAATGCAGGCTCTGTCAAGGAAGCAACTGCTGTAGCACAGAGAGGCAAGGCAAAAAATTACTCTTTTTTGTTTATATACCAGTAATGTGAGTTTTAAAGGCTAAATGACTGATAATTCTGCTTGAGCAGCCACATATTTTCACAAGCACTGTGAGGCAAGTCGGGGTGGAAAGGGAAAGAGTATGTTGCTTTTGAGGACAAAAGTGCTACATGAGCTAAACTGTCAGTTCCAGATTTTGTGCTTTTTTATTTAAGGATTTTTAAAGAAAGAAACATGAATTGAGAGGGGAAGTGAATGTAAAGGACAACGATTAACTTTAGGGTGATTTCCTTTTTTAGTAGGCTGTACAGACTGTACAAATGTGTCCTCTTACTCTTTATTTAAGTTTTGTTTAGAGGCATCTGTGCTTTTATATCTTTGAGGTAATTCTGAAGAATATGCCTCTAGTTTTGAGGCAGACTAAATATCTTTGCAAAATATTTAACATGGTGTATTCAGGAGTCACTTGAAGACACCTGTCAAACTAATTTTAATTACAGACAATATGCATGTTCATCATGGAGATCATACTATAGCTCTCAATTGTCCCTTCTGTCTCTGTTTAAAATGTTAGAGGGCTCTTGAATGAAACACTCTTGCCTATTTTCACTCATGTCCCTATAAATTTGGTAGTAATGATTTACCTTTAAAATAAGAGATTGAAATCCATACATGATTAATTATTATTTTGATCACCAAGTCACCAAAATAGAAAAAAAAAAAAAAGAAAACTGAAGAAGCCTATTGCTCCTTTTATAAAAGTGAAATTCTAGTTTCGGAGTTGGTGTATAAGAACTAGAAGTGTTAAAAGCTGTTGTAGTGCATTCAGTGGTAGTACTGGTAGGTGAGACCCCATGTTGTGTCTCAGAATGAAAGAATTTATAATAGTATTGGAAATCAGTTTTTTTCTTGTCAGCAAAGCTGAGATTTTATGTGGAAACTATTTGCCTTTGTAAAATTTTACCGTGACAAGAACTTTGATGTTGCTTCACTGAAAAAAAACCCAACAATCTCAGTAAAACCTAAGTTAGGGGCATTAATTCCTTTTTATAGGCTGAGAGTACTAACCTTAATGCTGAGCACTTTTTCACAAAAATTGTGCAGTGCTTCATTTGTCTAAACCAGTAGAGGCGTCGAGAGGTCTCTGGAAAACTGTGTAATGATTTAGATGAAAAGTCTGTTTTGTCTCATTCAGCAGGAAGTATGCTTATCAGTGCGGCTGTTAAACTGCAAATTTCCTAGGGAGCGCTCTATGTACAAGTTGATGATGTTGATCCATAAAAGCAGGCTCTTAGACATGACTCATAAACTTGTCTGTGATTCTAATGGGCTCTTCAGTTTCAAATAAACGAGTTGTCCAATGAGCTATATAGGCCCCATGGTGCTTTTTTCTACATGCAATGTATGGTGTTAACCCTGTGATAAGTAGTTACATTGCACATGGTGGACAACAGGTCAGTCCTACAGTGACTGGTTCAGGAGTAAATGGTATAGGAGCAGATGCTAATTACAAAGATTATGTTAATTAATAGGAATACATATCTTCCACTTTTTTAGTTCTTTGGCTTTCTGGGGAAATTACCACAGTGTTATAAAAAATAATTTCCCCTATGTACATGCAGTGTGTTGATTAACAGGTTTAATGACTTTCAGTGTTTTTATAGCCTTCTAAAGTCTTATCTGTCTTCCTGGTTTTTGTGCTTTTTCTAGTCATTTAGAAAATCCTGAGAGGAAGACAAAACAAGGGCTTTGAGACACTGAAGTGAGACAGCTGATTAGTCCTAAGGAAGCTTCAAACTAGATAAGCAGACTAGGTCAGATATGTAGTAAGGACAAAGATAAATAATTAAAAAGATCATTCATCCAGGGGTACAAAGCACTTGACTGGAAAATTTATGAAACTCTTTAAAAAGCATGATCAGAAACATTTAGATTAATAAATAGCACAGCTGAAATGTCTGGATATGTTCAGTTTATAGTTTACTCTTGAAAAATGATGAGTTCGCTGAAGTATGAAGTTCTGCAAAGAGTCTTTGTTTATCTTCTGTCATCCCTTTCCTTTCTGTGTGTAGGATTTTTTTTTTCTTTTTGAATAACCTAACCAGTATGTTTGTTTTCAAATTAATGAGCTGCAAAGAATGAGAGATGATAAATTTTTGTTTTGTTTTGTTTTTCCCCCCACAGTGTGCACATACTTTTCAGCAGTTGATCCGTGCTTCTCCACATCATTAATAAAGTGAGTGATTCTGTGGTGTCTTTTCTTCCTCAAACCACACTTCCACACTTCCATTGTTCACTCACTGTGGTTAGGCTGCAACTATTTTTCAAATGTTATTGCTGATATTTTGTCTCCCCTCCCTGCTTTAATGGCAGTGAGTGCAGGAAGTGCCAAGCATCCTTCTCTGCAAATCTGGCTCTTTGGAGTGTATCAAGCAGTAACATGGGCAATGTCTTATCTCACCAGTCTCCTTCCAAATGTACATCAGCAGGATGTCATGTAAAGGCTTTCCTTTGAATCGAAGGAACAAGCAGCATGTACAATTTCACTCCATCTGCTGACGCAGATACTCTACATAATACAAGACTTTTACAAGTCTTTAAAAATCAGGTCTTTCATAAAAACTAGGTAACTTAATTTTTAAAACACCTTTTAATTTGCTAAATATGATTCCTTCCATTTCCTCATCAGCTCTTAATAATCCAGGTTTTTCACACTACAAGATTCTCTTTTGGGCTTTGCACCCCACAGAGATCCTAAAAACAGCTACAAGATAAATCCATTAAAACCAAGAAATAACTCAACTATCCAAAGCTAGAAGGAAAATGTGCCATCAGTGACCTTTATTTGCTGTCTACCAAGATGAATTGTGTATTTTTTTCCTCCCTTGATGACAAACACAACAGGAGTCATTAAAACCTTTGTTGCAGGCAGATTTGTGTTTTGTGCAGAAGATTCATGCCGTGGACAAACTTTAACATATATGTTTTCTAAGGGAGTAACAACCCACACTGAGAACTGTGTCTTGAAAAGACAGCACTCCCACCTCTTCATAACTGACTGTACTTCCCTCAGTGATGTGAGAACTGTTTTGTCTTCATTTGAAAATACAGTGTCTCTGAGAAAGGCATTAGTTGTTTTTGATTGCTATCTGCATGTTTTTTGAGGATTGCCTGGCGCATAACAGTAGATTAGGCAAATTACATTTTTGTTAACTGCAGCAGCATCAGCATCAAATGAGCAACACTTGCCTGACAATCTGTACACATGTGGATGTCTGCATCTGAGCTGGTCACTTTGTGCTCCTTTTGTCATCAGCAGAGGAAAACAAGTACTGAGAAGGCATGGCGACTCCCTAAATCTGAGGTGTGGTTTTTTTGTTTTGTTTTGTTTATGTTTGTTTGTTTGTTTGTTTGTTTTTCATTTGCTGCAGAAGCAGTCAGGGATGCATAGTGCTTTAGGTGTCTAAGTGATGGGCAAATGAATCCCATTCTGCATGTCACTTTAGCACACTCTGATTACTCTAGGAATACTGGAGTTCTTCCACAGACTGCAGTTAACAGAAATGCTTTTGCAGTTTGATATCAGAGTGTTGTTATCTCTTCCATTATAGAAAACCTTTTCAAAACAAAGATTGTAGCAAAAATATAGTTATACACATGGTGTTTTCCCCTGTGTTAGTTGGATTACCAGACACTGTGTCTAACCTGAGTGAGACCTGTTTCTAGGCAAAGGCAAAGCAAACACTTAAAGGCAGCAGTGCTGCCATCATCACTGAGCCATGGTCTTGCGCCCTCATTCGTACAAGCTGGAGAGAAGTGTAGGGGAGCAGGCATGGTTCTGCAGATGGGGAAATGCTGACCCCTTCTCCTCAGGGTTTCCCTACACCCTCCTTCCCAGCCATTCCTATCTTTTACTCCCAAAGTCAAGCTCTTGGCTCATCATTGAGGTGGCAGAACAGGTCTGCTGACAGCAAGCATCTGAATAATTTCTTTGAGAGATGAAACAGCTTTTACACTATTTCCTTCCTGGTGCTATTTCTTAATACTTTTCTGTTTCCCAGTATGTATGTATGAACTTGCAAAGCTTGGGATGTAGCCATTTCTCTGGTCAGTCCAAGGCAGCCTTTTTGTTGCTGTTGCTTTAGGGGATGCTGTTCTCTTTCACTTTATAAAGAATGTAGTTCAATGATAATGTGCATAACTCTTTTCAGATAACTACCCAGACATATGTCAAATGCTTACAAATGGTCTTCAGGACCTTTTGAGCAGATAGGAGTCATAGGATGTTAGAAAGCAGGCCAAAAATGCTTTCTCCTTTGCTCTGCAAACAAGTCAGAGCTTCTGTAAGCTGGCAAGCCTCCTGCTGATAAATGTGACGTGATTCAAATCTGGAAAGGGAGGAATGGCACTTGATTTACAACACTTTTTCTCTATCTGGGCTTGGGTTTGTATTTCACTTGTTTTTTTAAGTTGAAGGAACTCCTAAACTTAAAGAATTCCAAGGACTTTTTATATAGTGTTGTCCTCATGTTTTTTTTCTGACAGCTAAATAAGAATGATGTTAGTAATTTTAAATTATGTCTTATACTTAGTTGTCCTCATTTATTCTTGCTAGAAGTATGCGCATTTCTGAGGCAGATTTCTTGAATGACTCATTGTCGTCTTGGAAGCAAACAAGGTGTAATTCTGGGATCCCTAGTAGAGAGATACTGGCATGAATGATCATGCACTGGACTTTTTGTTGCAGTCCAGGATGAATGGATCTCACCCATTTGGTGGGCTACAATGTATTTACACAGTGTATCCACACTTACCAGTGTTCCTGTAAAAACTTTGTAGTGAGAAAAGGTAAGACAGCTTAATTTACAGAATAAATTGCTCATTGTGTTCTTCTTCCACTTCCCAGCCCAGCAACAGCAGGCAAATTCAACGAGCATACCACTCTCCCCTGCCCTTTATTTCCTTCTTTCATCTATGATAGCTTGGCTTCTTGTTTTATGGGTTTTTTTTCTTTTTTTTTTCTTTTCTTTTTTTTCTTCAACCGGTATTTTCATACATATGTGGTCAGAAGTATTTTGTAGCTCATTAGAGGGAGTGAATTCATTGTGCAGTGTGTCAGGAAGAAAGAGGTGGACAAAAGGATGAAGCAAAAAAAGGTATTGGAATCTCACCTGTACAGGAAGCTCCTGTTTTCTAAGCTACTATAGTGGAGACATATAAAGAAACAGCTGTAGCTTTTTGCCATCTACTCAATGTGCCACATATAGTTTTTATCAGTAGGGAGCTATTATCACAGGTTAAAAACCACACTTTCTTTAAATGGTCTCAAAAAAAAAAGAGAGAAGTATAAGAACACAAAGGTAATTTTCAGCATTCACATACATTTGTATATTTTTCTCTTACTGGGCTGAATTTTTGTGCTTGTAGAAGAGACTCTGTCACATGTCACACTCTGGGCTCCTTGTCCATGCCTGTCAGGGATGATAAGACCTTCCCAGCAGAGCCAAGCCAGCCCACCCAGCCCGGGCAGGATATCTGCTGCTCTGTGCTGATGGTGCTTGTCTTGAGAGCTGTCTGCACTGGCCTGTAGTTTTGCCACTATATAATCCTGTAGGATTTGTTTTTTATAGCACTCCACCAATCTCTAATATATGAGGTGAGCTGTGCTGAGATCACCACATACACATATTTCTGATCCAACGTGTCCTGGAGCTGAAGTTAACAGAAGTGAAAAGCCAAGATTTATGCAACTGAAATATGCATAAATCTGTCCCTATTCCCTGTTCTTCCCACAGCTGCAACAGTAACACCAGCTGCTATGCATCTCCCCACAGGTACTTCTGTGCCATTTTCCATGACATCTCATCTTAACTCCCATCTGTAACAGCAATGCCTGTCTTCATTTTGGGGAGCCTAAAGTGCTTAACTGCATTATTTGAGTAAGGCTGCATATTAATTCCCTGGGACACTAAACTGCACTTAAATGTAGGTCTTCCTCCTGCTACAAGACTTTTTATCTCTCTGAGGCAGTACTCAGTAGCCTGGGTCCAATGGGACCTGCTTACACCAGGAACTAACTCCATCTCAAATGCACCAAAAGGTTTTCTGCATAAGTTAAACATCTTATTTTCATCTTTACAAGTATTATTTGAGATATATTGCCCCGCTCTGAACTGAATCTCTATTTAAACCTTCTCCTACAGCTTTCTTCTTGCTTTTCATGCATGTACAATAAACTAAGTATACACGTACCTTAGGCCCTGTGTACCTTTCTGCAGGCACATTCTCTAAAGCAGCTGCTGTTTTTTTATCCAATGTTGTAAGGGCTGGGTCTACCCCACTGGGGAATTTTACAAGTAATATGCTTTTGAAGGAAACTGATAGTAACTATATAGAAAAGAAGACCAGTCCTTTTTTCAGCTCTTTTGTTTTGAGGTGCACTATACTGGGCATAGGATGCCAGCCAATACTGTAGAAAGCAGTGTTACCATCTCTTTATAGTGTCTAGTTTTTTCTTTGCAAAAGACAGCTATGGCGTAGACAACAGTTCTTGGGCAGATGGATGAGGCTGTTTCTGGTGACATTTTTCAAGAAAGAAAGAAAACGAAGAGCATGAGAATGAAGAACTAAAAATGGCATTTAGTTGGGAGGTAGAACAGGTGATAGATCTGGATCATGAATGTTTGGGCTAGATGAGGAGAATTAAGGGCTAAGAGAAAGTTGCTGTGACTATGTTTGTTGGCTTTTTTAGAGAGCAGCGATAGTTGTAACAATCTTATTTATGTGAACTGGATTCTTAGATAACGTCACACTGTTTGCAAAGGTTTTTTTGTTGTTCGCTTGTTTTTAAAATGTTAATAATGCCCACTTCCCAGTTGGAACATTCATCAGTTGTGCTATGCAGCGAAATTAAATTTCTATACTAACTGAAATTAATTGGTGTGGGAAATGGTTCTTTTTCTGCTCCACATCAGTCTAAACAAAATGCCTTTATGTCAGCAAAGGCCTTCTGCTGATTATACCCAGCTAAGAGACCCAAACCAGGCCTGCTGCTCAGGGACACGTGAAAGCAAAACAACAGGTGTGACAGAGGCAGGAGGGATGGGCAACAAGTGATGCATTGCCCCGAATAGTTACCGCCCTAACCTGGGGCTCACGGCTGCCAGTCGGCTCAGGACAGTGACACGGGCAGGACAGGGGGTCACTGGGGTGTAGAAGGGGGCGAGTTCAGCAGGTGGGACCGAGGCCTGCTTGGACATTCCCGCCTGGGACACCCCCTGCTGCTCCTCGGGCTTGCCCTGACACACAGCCTGGCGCCGGGACCCTGCCGGCCGGCGGACCTGCCTGCCCGCCCGGGGGTCCAGCCTGAGCCGTAACGCTGAGCGGGCCGGGCTCTGACCCCGGGAGCACCGGGTCCTTCCCGCAGCCGTCGGGGCCGCAGCTCCCCCCGTTTTGCTGCCGGTTGCCGGGGAAACCAACCGGCTGCGGAGCCGCGAGGGGCTGCCCCCCGAACCCACGGACTTCGGGGCTGTTCTTGCTGCCGCCTCTGCCGCTAGAGAAGCAGCCGCCTCGCCGCGGAGAGTAACAGCTCCGTACATACAAGCCTTCCCTCCTCTCCCCGTTCTTGCACACACAGCGCGACCTCTTTAAGGAGGACGGTGTCGGGCTTCCTCCCTCCTCCCTCCCTCTCCTTTGATCCACAACCCTCTCTCGGAGAGAACATTTGAAGGGCACAGCACTTCTTGCATCACCTCCCTGAAGGACACGTCACGTCCCTGATACAGCCCTGGTAGCCATTTGCCATTTTTACATTTTCCCTAAACCTCACCCCACCGTTTGTGCTGACCCTTAATAAACCGGTTAACTCGTAAACTCAACGTTGATCTCAGTAGCGATTTGTGAGCGTGGTGAGGGTGCATTTAACCTCCGCCCTAAGACACGGTCCCGCAGCGGCCGCTCCTCCGTGAGAGGCAGCGCCACGTGTGACCCTCGGTCTTATTCAACAAACCCTCCAAATCTGGGGCGGGGGAGAAGTCGCGAAAACACCTGACAGCCGGTAGCCCCCCTGGCATTTTGGCTCGGGACAGTTGGACAATTCACTTCTCATAATAACATAGCTCCTGTCCTACTAGTACTGCTTTCCCTGCTGATTCAAATGATAAGTACTTTGCAGAGATTTATCTTTGATTTGTCTCCTCTGTTCCAGGAATGTCAACACTGTCTATTAGTGAAGACGTATAAAAACATGTATTTGTTAGAAACACACTTCTGTGAGATAAGATTTTTTGAGATTTTACCCCCAGTTTTTTTCATGTTATTGATTTTTGGTGTGGTTACATATTAAAAACATTTTAGAAGAGCAAAGCTTAGAAACCAGATATGAATCTTGAGTATATTGACATTAAAATAATGTTGTTCAGATCAGAAATTTGCCTGTGTCTAATTTGCGGGTTATGTGTATTGGATTACTGTCAAGCTTCTTATTTATGGCTTTATATAAACTGTGAAATAATATAAATTAATTAGTAAATATCCTTTTTAAAAGATTATTTCAGGGTAAGTATATATACAGCAACATAAAAAGTAAAAGTCTTCTGGATTTGTTTATTGATTTTGATGTTTTGCTGCAGAAGACCAGGACCCAGGTACATACGAGAACAGCCTTAAGACAACTCTTGTATGGGCAGCATCTGGCACTAGTTTTGGAAAATAAATGCCTGGGCTTTAGGCTGGTGTGGGATGTCTGAATAAGAAGCTTCCTCCTGTTCATGCAAGCAGGAATTCTCTCTATGAGGGATATGCAAGTGACTCCGGGACAAACACTAACAGTTGGAGAACCAGGAGATGGCTTTTACAGGGCAGACTTGGTTCATATTTTTATAGTCTTTAGTCAGAAAGTAGGTGGCTGATCAAAATACTGTTTCTTTTCTGCTCGATTAATTTATAACATATGACTACTGCTGTGGGAATGACACTGAAACAAAACTTTATCATTTTGAATACAGCAATTTGGGGTTACAAAGCAAAATGTTTGCCCTGCTTTGAATAAATTGACATATCAAGGTTTTTTTCAGCTTGAATAATTCTATAACTATATGCATTTATTTTACTTTGTAAGCTGCTGAGGAAATAGCAAATGCCATATCTGACTGTTTAGCTAAGCCAGGCATTTCTTCAGTGCACTACTGTTTGCTGTTTCTGGAGAATCTCTAACCTTGTTCTTTGTAATTTATTCTGATGCTTTCCTCTAGATGGCTATCAAGATGTGAGCAAAACTTTTCTTCCTCATTTGCAATTGCGATTCCTGAAAGGTAGATAGAAATAAAAATTGAAATAGCACTCTGTCTCATGTCTCTACTGTCTTTGCCAATCTCTGTCCTTCCATTGCATGGATACCTGCTACTTCCCATCTGAGCTGCAAGAAGGCTACTGTAGACTAGAGCCACATGAAGGAGCTGCTCTACACAGTCTTCAAGAAAAAGATGTTTTGCCTAGATGTCACAATATTTTTGTTTAATTCTTGGGATCCTTTTTATCATGTTCTGTTAGTAGTCAGGATATTAGACTACCAGTTTTAGAGGCCATCATACCCACACAATATTTGACTATTATTTTGAGGGTATTTGTGACACAATTTGTTTTTTCTTGCATTACAGTCTGTTCTCTCTCTGATTTTTATCTATTTATTTCCATTGACAGTACCTTTTTTAAGTTACAGTGTCTCTCAACAGGTGCCAGATGTGGTCACCCTATGCAAAGCAAGCTGAAATATGGCAACATTACCTCCTCCTATATATTAGCAAAAATGATGAGAACAGATCTCTGTTCCACTCCATGCTCTTCCCAAATCATATAAACACAGAATCATTTAGATTGGAATAGACCCTTAAGATTGGGTCCAACAAATGCTGAGCTTTCTCCTGAATCTCCAGGCTAGTTTGTACCTCTGCCAGCAACCATGTTTGCAGTGCCACTCGGCAGCTCGAGAAGCATTTTGGAGCTCATGTCTCAGGTCATTTTAGGACAAGCCTTTTGGGTTGATTGTGCCAAACACTGGATCTTTTTATGCTAGCATAAAGAACATGCTTTTCAATAAAGTATTTATAAGTCACTCTAGATTTTGCATTCACATGAGAAGGTAAAATATTAATCCTGCCTCTGTGCTGTCGGAGTTGAATGTGGCTGTCAAAGTCTTTAGGGCAGAAGTGAGGAGAGGGCTAACACAGGGCCCACCTGTGCAACAGGGGTTGTCCCTGCCCCATGCTGGTCATAACACATAGTAGAGTTATGGTTTTTGTGTGCAGGGGGCAGAAGAGAAGTCCATGATCACATGAACTATTACTATTATACTTGTTCTTTTGTTCTTATAATTATGGGAATAATAGTTTTTAAATCAGTTTTTTGGCCTCTTTTCCAACCCCACATGCCCCTCTTGATTCACCTCAGAGCTCAGTTGCTTTCCTTGTGCTTTCTTCTTAGCCAGTTGTGCACCTTTCCCTAATTGCATTTTCTCCCACAAATCTCCCTGACTGTAATAACTGTGAGGACATTAGGCAGGAGTTGACCAGGCAGGAGTTTGTATACATTAATCTGTGTATAGATATTTCTCATTAGGTGGTGTTAATGATCTTACACATATCTAGGACCTGAATTTGCATAGACACTCCTTTTGGTTCTGACATCGATCCTTTGCAGATTCTGGATGAAATCTGCTGAAAAAGACCTCCACACAAGTGGGAGGCAACACCTTGTGATTCCTTCAGGAGAGACGTGTTAACAATCTTAATTTCCAAAATAGTTTTTTAAATCAGTTTTTTGTTTCCTTCACTTACTGTGCTAAGATTTTCATCTGAACATGAGAACTCTTGCAAGCTCATACTTCCTGGACATGACTTTTTGGTGGTAGCTCTGCCTACAGATCATAAGTCTGAAGCTTCAATGGTTCTTCCCTTAATGTGACACAAGTTTAGTGTGATGGGTGTGTTGAGACATGTCCAGAGAGTTCAGGATCAGAAACTGGAAAATGAGCATTCCAAAGCATTCCTGGTGATATATCTCCCCTGCGGGCAGTGTTGATGGCATGTTCATCCAGTTTCTTCAGCCCCATTGAATAATTTGGTGCTTTTTCCTATGCTCATACATTGCAGATTAAACACTGTTTTTGTACGGATGGTGTCACCACTAAAAGAATTCAGGGACCTGCCCAGTCCCTTCACAGAAAAACAGATTTCCTTGCTGACAACTGTCCACTAATGTCCTAAAAATATATTTGGATGTAAATGGCACAGACATTTTCTAAAACAAGCTCTGACCTCAGTGATACCAGCCCCCTTGGGACAAGGATATGGATAAATAGAGAAATGCCACTTTCCCCTCAGAACCCCTTAATTTTGATACATCCTTCAATAATAATTTGCCATTCTTATTTATTCCATTAACTTTTAATACATCAGTGATATCTGTGACAATCAGATAACACACACTATAGTTACAGGATAAAATTTTTTCCTGCTGAGTACAATATAGTTTTATTTTCATAAAAGGGTAGAATTTTTTTAGCATTTGCATGATTCTGAGTGCATGAATTTTACCTTTGCAAATGGCAAAAAAGAAGCCAGTCCAGGATCAAATGAGAAGCTTTGAATGGATGTTATGAGATCATCCTTAGAGATCTGCAGCAGTCCTACTGTCTTGGTGCAGCCTGGTGCTATGGTGGTCCCTTGTTATGGCTTAGCCAGACATTTTCTGGGACTGTGTGTCCCCAAAAGGTCTGAGCATGGCAGCAGCTGAGGGCTTTTGCTAGAAATGGGCCCATTTCAAAGAGAAGGTAGTAGAGCTGAAGGAGTGACAGAGATTTGTTTAAAAGGTATAGAACTTCAAACTACACTAAGTAGTTAAACAGCCTTATTTAACTGCCTCCTGCACCCTTCAATGTAAGATTGAATAGGGTGGTAGCATCAGCTGCCATATCATGGCATGTGAGCTACCTCCAAGACTCTGAGGGGTTTTCTAGAAGAAAACAAGCATCAGCATGTAATGTGACATCTTGGGATCTGCAGAGACTTCCGAGGAGGAAATTGCTGCCCTTCTCCCTCAGCTGTTTTCTTTGAGATGTTTCCATTCCCTTTTGGTTTTAAGTGAATTAAAAGCATTGATAGGAGTTGGCTGAAACCTGACTAAAATACAGTGGCATGATCAGGAGACTGACAGGCAGTTTCCCAGAATCAGTTGGCTCTTGCTGTCCCAGAAACATTTCTCCCCCTGTAGCAACAGTTTGTGAAAATCAGTGCATATCCAAAAAAGAAGCAGAAAAAGAGAAGCTGGAGTGTAGCCCTGTGTCCTATAAAAGAAGGACTATAGCAGAGACAAGTATTAGTAATGTGGTCCTGAAGACAAACTAGAAGAGGCTTCTAGACTCTTCACTGCCAGAAGGGAAGTTGGAGCCATAAGCAGCTGGTTGTTAGATGCTTCCTGCCTTAGAAGGTTATCAAGAATTCCTGCTTTTTCCATACACAACTAGGATTGCATGAGTGAGATGCCTTGAATCCATCAGCCTTTCCTCCTAAACTCACAATGTCTCTCATTTATAAGTGTCCAGTGGGCTAAAAATAGCAACATGCAGTCAGGCACGGGGTGTAGCAGGGAGGTTTCCCATTGAGCTCTGTCAAACTGGCAAAAGACTAGTCTGCTTTATTTAGATTGAATACATATAAACCATTAACTCAGGTGCTCCTGCTCACCTTCCCCAGTGTGCAGCACAGCAGAGAGCTGCCTCAGAGCTGCCTGTGCTGCTTTCAGTGTGGAGCTTGCCTGGGGGCTGACCCTGCAGCACCATCCTGCCTTTCTGCCATCTCAGGGTCTTAGCCAGGGGATCAAAGCACCCAGTGGCTGTGGCCAATTGTTTGTGTTCCACTGCAGGACAGTACCATCAAGTGCTTACTTTTAACCCTGTGTGGGTTGACTCACATGAGAACAGACTGGTGTCAGCATTGCTGCAGTTTTGCTGCCTGGGCAGGAGTGTCACCTGGGAGGATGCATGGATGAAGCACAAAGGCAGCATACACGGGCTGAGGTCACTTACTCTCCTTGGTGTTAAACCTGTCAATCCTAGCCCAGGAGCCTGAGTGAGGGGACTTCGGCTTTCAGCCTCTGCAAAATTCCCTGTCTGAAAATCACTATCTGAGTATGGTGCCAAAGTGCAGCCCTCAAGGAGCTGCATGGATTCAACAGACAAGTAAAAACAAGAATAATCATAAAATTTGGAGTCTACTGATTTTCCTGGTGACTCTAAAATATTTATTATAGTAACCCTTAGTTTATGTGGGTCTCATGTCTCATATGTGCTTTAACTTGCAGCCCAAAGAGTTTCCATTTGACAACTGAAACCATACATGAAAGAAGTTTTTTACATCCCTATAATCTAAAAATGAGCTATGTATGCATAATATAGCCTTTTCAAATTTTGTTGAAAATACATTGCTTCTGGTTTGACTTTTCTTATGCCAAGATTTTGGGTCTGAGACATTTTTTCAGCCAAATCTCTAATATAACCCCATTCAAATTTCATTTTAATATCGGAAACATTGAGCAAAGCTGGGCAAATGACACTGCAGTGCTGTGTTATATTAGGAGATGTTAAAAAGTTTTTCTTGCTATCTTCATTTTCCCATCAGAATTTCAAGAGAAATTCTCTATAAGAAAATATACTTTTTATTGACACAGAAAAAAAGTAATTCAGGGCAAAATTCTGCTGTGTTGTCCTTGCAAATCTGAAATCAATGGCATTGCTCTAGCATTGCTTTTCTTGCGTGACTGCTCTTCAGCTGCACGAATACACACTTTTTGCTCTATGCATTTCTAGAAAATGTTTACTAAAAGTTGCCAATAAATATTTGTGGGGAACAGTCCATCTTCTCTCCCCCCACATAAGACTAAACAAAATGCCTTTCAAGCCAGCAAAGCAAGATTGGTGTATTTTTGCTGATTTAGCCAAGGACAGACTGGAACAGGCCCCTTGCTCTACCAGATGAGTCCACAGCAAGAAAAGAGCATAAGGGTTATGATAACTGGCAGAAAATGGACAGCAATTTGGACACTGCCTCTAACAGAGTGTGTATCTGGCCAATGCTAGTGGGCTAATTTGAACAGTGGTACTTTCTCGAATAGTGACTTCTAATCTATAAAACAGGGCAAGATCTGCAGGCTCGTGCTCTCTGCCTGCCCAGGAGAAGACTTCTGGAAAAATTCTGGGTTTAATATAAAGATTAAAAAAACCCAACAGAACAAAACAGTTCTCCTTAGGTTTCCATACAAAAACTTGTAAAACACTGAATATAGCTACCTATGCATGTATAATCTTCTGAATTGCAATTTGCTTACAAGCCTAAACCCCCAGAACTTCAAAATATTCTTTGCAACAAATCCCTTATTCTCTTGCAGCTTATGGATCACTTTCAAATTCTTTATTGAAGCTGAAGGACTTTCCAGTTGATCTGTACTTTGAGAAATCCAGGCATGTTTACTAGTAGTATGTACAAACAATTGCAGTGTGTCATAGAGTATAAAGGTAATTTGAAGTATAGTGGCTTCAACAATTACATAAATTGACACAATGCTGAAAATGCAGTATTTAGGGGTAATTGTTTTCCTGGGTGAGTAAAGTTATTAGTATTGTAGAATTTAGCTAGTTCAGCCTGCAAACACTCTGATAAACGTATAGTTGCTGGATTTTTTTTCAGCCTGATGATCCATCTTTTTGATTATAGTTCCTTATAAATCATATTACCACGTGCACTTCAGTTGTTCTTGCTGATACTGTGTTTTGGCCACTATGGTAGTAATAATTTTAAGTTCCTGGGTTTTAAGGAGTATTGACTTACAACAAAATATTGTTTTCTGAGTTAAAACACCTTTCAAAAATCCAATAAAAAGCATGTGCCTCGCTAGTCCCAAATAACATTAACTTAGAAATGCCTGCAATTTAGGCAACAGCCTGTCCTGGTGACCTTTCAGCCTGAATTTATGAGATGTGATACAAACTAGATCTAGGTAGAAACTGTGATCTAGACAGACTGGAGAACCGGGTGAAGAGGAACCTAATGAGTTTCAACAAGAATAAGTGCAGAGTCCTGCAGCTGGGGAGAAAAAACACGATGCACCAGTATAGATTAGGGATTGACTTGCGAGAAAGCATCCTCAGGGAGAAGGACCTTGGAGTCCTGGTGGACAATAAGTTATCCATGGGGCAGCAATGTGCCCTTGTGGCCAAGAGAGCCAATAGTGTCCTGGGATGCATTAAGAACAGTGTGGTCAGCAGGTCAAGGGAGGTTTTCCTGCCACTCTACTCTGCCCCTGTAAGAGCACATCTGGACTATTGTGTCCAGTTCTGGGCTCCCCAGTTCCAGAGGGGCAGGGATATGCTGGAAAGAGTCCAACAGAGAGCTAAGATGATGATGAAGGGACTGGAACATCTGTCATACGAGGAAAGGCTAAGAGACCTAGTCTTGAGAAGTGAAGACTGAGAGGGGGCCTTATTAATGTTGTAAATATCTGAAGGGTGGATGTCAAGAATGGGCCAGTTTATTTTCAGTGATGCCCTGTGACGAAGGGGAAGTGACACCAAGTTGCAACACAGGAAATTCAACATGAGGAAGAACTTCTTTTCTGTGCGGGTGACAGAGCACTGGAACAGGCTGCCCAGAGAGGCTGTGGAGTCTCCACTGGAGACTTTCAAGACCCATCTGGATGCATTCCTATGGTATCTGCTCTATCTGTTCCTACTACAGCAGGTGGGTTGGACTTGATGATCTTCAGAGGTCCCTTCCAAGCCCTATGATCCTATGATCCTATGGTTCTGTGAAACAAGACAAGAGGTAAGCACAAATTTGGTGTGGAAGTGGGGCAACAGAAGTGTGAGGCTGTGGAGAAGTTCTGGAGGACTGAGAGGTGTTTTAATTGAAGAAAAAATGCTAGGGTTTTTTTAGTGGCAATAGCCACATGAATAAACTTACAAGGTTAGGTAAAAGAGTTGACAGAATTAAGATGCAGGGAGTAGGCAGGGTGTGCAGACTGTGACAGAAGTGCAGGAGGCACATGTTCAGATTTCCTATCTCTCCCATGTGCAAGAGTGTTAGGGGTGCGAACAGAGGATGTACGATGTGCAGGATGGATGAGAACACAGTGCTGGTTCAGAAGTGATGGCAGCAGTGCAGAGCTGAGTCCCTGGGAGAGCTGCAGGTTGAGCTAAGTGAGGTTTGTGGCTACAGAGGTGTTGGAGGGACTTTGGGAGCAGGCAGAATTAGCTCAAGTCTGCTGCTATGTCCCATACAGATCTCATCACCATAATGGGATGGTAGGGTTCCCAATTGTTACTTGAATAAAATAATGTTGTCTTTTAAATACAAGGCAAAAATAGGGCTGGTCATATCCATTAAGTGCTTAGAAAAATGACCTGTTTTGAGCTGTATGGAGCAAAGCTGAAAGCCCAGAACTAGAGGAGGAAAATGGCTTTCTGGGCTTCGACAACCTCTGTTGTGCATTTTTGGGCTATCCAGCTTTTCTGCCGGTAAGCTTGCAAGAGCTGCTGCTTGCATCCTTGTCCACTGATTAATGGAGAATAAACAAAAAAATCAGATCTTGCTGTACTACAGAAAATGAAGAAGTCTGTTACATGTGAAAGCAAAGTGTTCCCTGGATACCTTTGTACTCCCCTCTGCTCTGCTGCTCTATGTGCAGAGCAACAAACTAAACTGCCTACCTGCTTTTCATAGTTCTTGGAAAGGAAGGGGCTAGAGTTCAGGGCAGATGCTAGGGGTACAGAGGGAAAAATAACAAAAATCTTGGACAGGTGATGGCCAGTGCCTAGCTAATGGGGTGTTAGATACAGAAGGAAACAAGTGTCTCAGCTCCACCTAGGGTCCTGCTGATCCTGAGGCTTGCTGTGCATTGGCCTCAGAGGGTGTCTTTAGATAGAAGTTTGGAAAACAGGAGAAAAAGGAAACTGAAACAGCAAACTGAAAACTGTGCAACTCAGATGAAGGCTCCAGAGGACCAAATTCTATCTGTTTTCTTGTTTCCCAGATTTAACTGATTTAATTATGAGTGAGGAAATTCACAGCAGTGAGGAACAGGGCCATGAAAATTGTGGACAATACAATATAGTATTAAAGAAGTAAGTTGATGGGCACTTAAAGGAATAGTGAGTAAAAAGAGCAAGCTGTTTTTCAAGGGCCTGGAAACTGTAGCATTACATTAGAATCTCTGTGGCAGTCCTAAACATGTACTGTTTGTGCAAGGAAATGGAAATGTGTGTGAAATACAATATTGCATATACCTGCCATATTTCATTGCAGTGTACAAGAGAACTGCATTACAGGTGTTGAAAAAAACAACAATTTTTGCATTTTTCGAGACTGTTTTTAAAATTCGTTCTTTGATAAAGGGTTTTTGTTTGTTTGTTTGTTTGTTTTGGTGCTGTTATTTTTTTGTGAATTTTTTTGTGAATTTTAATGGCTGGATCTTAATGTTGCTGTTTAAAGCCCATGAAAATATAATAAATTTTCACGTGTGTTTCTCTTTATTCAACCATATTTATTTGCTTCCTTAATTTCTTTGAATCCTTATTCTTCTGTCTACTTTTATGCTAACTTGGACTGTGATTCATATCCAGGGGAGTTGAAATGTTATGTGAAGAACATATACATTTAAAAATGTTTATTTCCTAAAGTGATTGTCATGGTATGTAGGTTAAACACAAGACAGATCTCAGGCATCTGTTAACATCCTTTGATCTCTATCTGTGAAATAAGAGCAATAAAGCTCATCGTCCCAAAGAGGCTGTGAAAATTACCTGACATTTGTAAATATGAACGTTGAATCCCTGCACAAAATCTCAAGGGAGTTCTGTGGTGTCTGGGTGAGGCCTACATTTCTGTAGGTCCCAACCTATTGGAAATGTTTTCTGCACAAAATTTTCTTTTTTATATGTCAGTGATTATAAGTTTTTTAGAAGCAACAAGTGTTTTCTAAGAACCTAGACATTTAATAATAGATTTTTTCCTCTTCCTCTCATAGTTATTTCATTGTTTACAATTCCCTACACAGTCATCTTGAAACCATGTGGCTGCTGACATAGGGTATGTTTGTCTTTATAGAAGCAGAAAACCAGGGGGCCAGCACAATAACCTTTGAATCCAGGACTGAGAAATATTTCTTGTTTTCTTTCCAAAATGGTTTTCCGGTAGAGATAGAAAACCTCTGGATTTTGATGTCTGGAATTGTATATAAAGAAAAAAACAAAAATAAGACCAAGAAAAATTTCATTGAAGCCCAAAAGGACAGTATATGATTCTTCCTGTAATTGTTTAATGCTTTCCATGGAATATTTTGAGAATGGGAAAAAATAATGTTTCCATTACCAGCAATGCCATTACCTCAGGAATAAGCTAACTGGCAGCAGGTATATTTGCCTTCCAGTTGTGAATTCCATAAAGTAACTTAATTTAACCACAGCAGGTCATTAGTCTAGCATTAAAATAGTTCTCCACCTCCACACTCTCAGGCCGTAGTTAAAAGCTGGCACTCTTTATTACTAGTTGATGTTAAAAGAGAAAATACAAACATCCAGATGTTGGAAAGCTGCTGCTGCATAAATTTCCTTCTCTCCCAAGTTTTGTATCAGCCCCAGAAGAAGTAAAGGCAGAGTGAGCATGGCAGTGTTGGTGGCAACTGCCAACATAGGTGGTGGAGGGCCACCAGTTGGTCCAACAAGCTGCCTTGGGTCTGTAGCCCACCTGTCTTGAGAAAGAAAGCTCTTTCCTTGGGCAGCGCACACTCCCCTGGGCTTTGGTGGCCTTTAAGGCTTACCATCACATTCAGCATTTCAGGGTGTTAATTTAGTGTTCAAAAAGTCTGTTCACTGTTACAAAATAAATAAATTGTAATTCTTTAGTTTGGTGTGGCTATGCTAAAGTCACAAATGCTATTTTCCACCACCCTCACCTGCCCAACTCCACTTTCTGCAGCCAAAGGGGTGGTGGGATAGGCACCTGGAGAAATAAAGTAGATGGGGATTGTTTGCACATGGGAAGATGGGCTAAGAGAGATGGACAGGTACAAATACAGGGAGTAACTTGTGATACAGAGGGCAATGGACAGCAATAGTATTTATGGCTGAGCAGCAGATTAGGCATGAGAGTGACAGAAGCGTTGTTGGCTGGGGATGGGAGTCCTGAAATCCACTCAAGTGCACCACCATCTGATGGAGAATGACTGCCAGAGACCCCAGACCTGGCCTCCAAGAAGAACACATGGATTTGTCTTTCATCTGCTCAGACAGTTTTGTGGCTGGACTTTTCTCCTGTTCCAATATTCTTGATGCAAAACTTGTGGAGGCAGTGGAACACAGAAGCTGCTCCCACGCAGCCTATGAGCAGCCGCCTCCTCCTGTGCCGTGCAGCCCTGCCCTTTGAAGCTGGGTGGGAAACAAGAGACAGCAATAACCTGCTCCTTGATGCTCTTTGGTCTTCCTCTCCAGCTGAAATTTAGCCTGCTTAGGGAAACCCATGTAAAGCTGTTTGCTCCACAAATATTCTTAACATGGTTTTGTGCAGGCTCTGGCTCAGTGGCGAAGGGCTCTGTATTGCAGCTGGAGCTAGAAGCTCAAAGTTTTAACCTTCTCATGAAGCAAAAGACTTAACAGATGAAACCATAAATTTTATTCTTATTTTCCCTTCTAGTCTGGAAAAAAAAAAAAAAAAAAAAAGCAGCATTATTATAATCACTCAGCTCATCACTTGGGTCACTTCACTTTTTTTTTTTTTTTAACTTTTTTTTTTTTCCCAGTTCATATTTCTGCTTTGAACTGAGCATTTTTTCCCTATTGCAGACAACATCATTTACGGTATGAACAAATGACATATAAATTTTTGATGTGGACCCATGTAGCTTATCAAGTTTCTCAGATTCTTAAACCTGTCTGTCTTGCCATGTTTCTAAAGGTATTAATCTTCAGCAGAGAAAAAATGGTATTTTCCACCTTGCATCCTGTTATCTCCATGGAATCACACTGCCATCATAAAATCCTGGTAGGGGTAATAAATTTCAATTACTTTTTGAGGCAAACTATTAAATAATGGTGTGTCTAACCGATATTTCATGGTAGGTTTGCAGGTTCTGTGGTTTGATTACTAGCTTGTAATTAATTGCACAATAGCTTACTTGTAAGAAGAACCACCTTTCTAGAAGAGAAAGCAAAGGTTAATGTTTGTAATTAGAAATACTACAGAAATGTTTGCATTAAATTAGGTCAAAATGCAGCCACATCTTTTCAGGTTTATTTGAAGTTTAAATACTGTTTTTCATGATGCACAGTCTTCCACACCATTTTTTCTAAGTCATCTCTTTTTTCTGTGATCAGCTAACTCCATGTTGTCCTCAGAACTGCAGATTCCCCTCTTTTTGGACAAATTTATCTGTGTGTTAGTGACTTGAGTGACATATGCCTATTTCAAGGACAGAGATGTATGCTATGTCTGGCTATTGTGGCACTAGCCACCCGCCTATTGTGCCTTAGGTAGGTAAGCCCATCCTCCATGTGAATAGGAATGAGCACTCTTAGGTGACTAAGGTAAAATCCCAGTTTTCTGGAAGCCCAGATCTAGAGTTGGATTTTGGCATGGATACATGCTACATAATAACTTGCTGGCATCCTTAGTATCTGACAATACTCCAGTACCCTAAGACAGTTCTGACTCATTGGCTTTGCCTGCAGGATATAGAAGAAATCAAGGAAAGTCAAAGAAAGAAGGGTTTTGTCCTGCCTACAGCCCACTGTGGAAAATACCTTCTGCAGGCAGCTCTATTCCATTATGTGTCTCAGGAAAACAGGCATAGCTGACTTGCATGGCCATCAGGGACACTCTAGCATCTTGCCAAAGGATAACTGAGAAAGAGCCCAAGGGCTGTTGCTATCACCAAAGCTGGTAATCGATCTAGTCAGACAGTTTTTGCTAACAGTGTACTGCTGTATTTCTTCAGAGCAAAGGCTTATCTGACAGAAACCATTCAGTGAAACAGCTTCTTTCTGTCCTCAGGCACATGGTGCTCATCTTTTGTCATGAGGAACACAGGCTGCTGAGCTCCCTGATCTCTTGTCACTCTCCTAAAGGCAAATTTTATTTAAGATGTTCACATAAAAGTCTACTTTTTAAAAAACTTGCACTTATTTATTTATTTACCTATTTACTTGCCTCTCTCCAGCAAGCAGTACAAAATGAGTCTTCTAGACCAAGTGGTCTTATGAATTCTTAAGCTTGGTTTGTTCTTATGGGTGTTCAAAGTTTGATCTTCAGTTCCAAAAGAACATTAGCAAGGGCAATGAATAGAAAAGAGCTCAGAGGCTTCTGCTGTAGCATACAGTATTCTCAGTGAAAACTTTTCTCTCCATATATTGCTTACTGCTTCCTATCCTTCCCTCCTCCTCATATCCATGCACACACAGTTGGTCTGTCTGTAGGAGACAAGCATGTGGGAGCAGTGAGCTATGTAATGATCTGCATGCAGGTTCAAAAGACAGGTGTTTCTCCCATTTCCCACAGAAAAGGCAGTGTTGTGACAGAATTTTCTTCTTCAATCATATAATTTGAACCAGGGTAAAATAATAACTCAGGTGAAAACGATTATTTTGTAGTACTTTTAATGCTGGTTTATCTTTATTCTTCATTACTTTTAGTCTTTAAAGCAGTACTTCACAATAAAACGATGGTACATCTGCCAAACCAAGGCCAGGACTGTGGAGTAATTACTTCTTCCACGTAAACAGGCAGAATTATAGAGAGAGTTATAGAGAGAACTGTGATTGTTACCATTGTAAAAAGCATGCTGGTCTTGGTGGTTGGTTTGCTCTGCTCAGTTGCAGACCAGCTGATAAAACAAGAGCTTCTGGGTGTCAGCATGGACTTGTGGATGGGTTGGTGGAGGGACATAAGTAATAATTAACAGAATTAATTCTAGAATGTAAGGCACTTAGGGCTGTTGCAAAGATGAAGAATATATTTTTCTGTTCAAACATTTAACATTTATAAAGATCCTCAAAGCAGTTTTATATATATATATAAATATATATATATATATATATTTTTATTTTTATTTTTCTGAAGCATTTTAGGATACTCAAAATGCTGTTAAGAACTGTTGTAGACATGACAGCCCTAACCTAGGGCTAGATATCGCTTTGTGGCCTTACAGTAGAGATGACTTTAGGATTGAGGAAGAAGAGTTTGATAGCTGCTTTGTACAAAGGTAGGTGAGAGGTTGTTGGATCTTATTTACGAATACTTCAGAGAATGGATTGTGGTTGAAATTCCTACACCTGTGTTTAAATCCATCAGTTACAATATACATGAGCAGTCTCATCAGATATATGTAAAGAATTTCACATACTCAAGTCAGATGAACAACACTGAAATAACTGAACACAATAGCCCAGTTAGGATGCATATGTCCTGTGATATCTGAAGGTTAAAGAAACCCATGAGCATAAGATCTTTTAAAGTTCATTAGGTCTCCATATGGCTGCAGAACTTCACCTGATGCCCTCTTTGAATCTTGTAACAACTTGACTAAAGTGTCTTTCATATTAATGTTTTATTATGATGATTCTTCAAAATCTTGTTTTGAAATTTTTATTTTTTTTCTTTTGAAAATCCTAGGAGAAGACAATGTATTCATTTGTAGAATGTTTTTCTTTCCTATTGTAGCAGAATTCTGTGTTTATTGAAACAGAAACAAATGCCTGCCACAAATCTAACATACTGTTGTTTGTTTTGTTTTGTTTTGCTTTTTTTTTCCCTGCAAAATCTTTACTGGCCTATTTTTACCATTGAATGTCATCCTACAGATTTTGCACTATGCATATGGTTCTGACTAAAATATCTTAACATCTAAAGTAGTATTTTATCACTTTGACAAACTCTAGTATCCAAAATGAAAGAATTTCCATAGACAAGAGCTTTTATCTGTGAATAAGCAGCCAGAGCATCAGAATGAGTTTTGTGATTTGTTGTTTGGTTTTTTCTTTTTTTTGTTTTGTTTTGTTTTGTTTTGTTTTGTTTTGTTTTGTTTTGTTTTCTGATGGTCTGTCTGCATTTAGAAAGGGATAATCTTCACTTCATTTCATTTCACTTCACTTCACAACGATTATTTCACTGAAAGGTGTGTTGTAGCAGCTAAAAGAAACATGCTAGAGAAGGAGCATGCTAAAGAGCAGCTCTGTGGAGAAAGACTTGGGGATACCAGTGGATCAAAAGCTGGTCATGAGCCACCAATGTGCAGCTGCAGCCCAGAATGCCAACAGAATCCTGGGCTGCATCAACAGAAGTGTGGCCAGCAGGTCGAGGGAGGTGATTCTTCCTCTCTGCTCTGCTCTGGTGAGGCCTCACCTCGAGTGCTGTGTCCAGCCCTGGAGGCCCTAACACAGGAAGGATTTGGACCTGTTGGAACGTGTCCAGAGAAAGGCCATGAAAATGGTCCGAGGACTGGAGAACCTCTCTTATGAGCACAGGTTGAGGGAGCTGGGGTTGTTCAGCCTGGAGAAGGGAAGACTCTGAGGGGATTTTATACTGACCTTCCAGTACCTGAAAGGCACCTGTAAGAAGGCTGGAGCAGACCTGTTCACAAGAGTATGTAACGATAGCACAGGAATTAATTGTTTAAGCTAGAAAAAGGTAGATTTAGGTTGGACATTAGGAAAAAGTTCTTTAATATGAAGATGGTGGATCACTGGAACAGGTTGCCTCCCCATCCCTGGAGACATTCAAGGTCAGGCTTGATAGGGCTCTGAGTAATCTGTTCTAGTTGGAGATGTCCTTGCTTATTGTAGAGGGTTGGATTAGATGAGCTTTAGAGGTCCCTTCCAACCCAAGACATTCTATGACTCTATGATTCTATGATTTTAATATGGAAGCTATAAAGCCACTTATGTGGTCTCTAACCCTGCTAGGTCCTGAAAATCAAGGTATGTTGATTTGCTCTTTTGTAAAAACCTTTGCTTATTAGACCTGTGTTTAGCTTCAGCAACAGATCTTTTGGCACTCTGACTGCTAAATTTTAAATTTCTGTAAGGTTTTGCTTACTTTGAAATATGCTGTGTCCTTGCTTTTTGTTTTTCTGGGGTTTTTTTGCCTTTGTTTTATGGCAATTTTGGTCTTCATGGAGCTCAAATGATACCTCTGGCATTTGTGGAGGCCTGAGCAAAAGCGAGGAGAGAGGAGGTCAAAAGCCTCTCTCCCTTTTCTTCTCAGGCATTCCTTCTCTCTGGCAGAACAAGAGGTGCAAGATGGGGCTGCCTCTCAAGGCAGGGACCAGCCTCTTCATGCCCCTTCTGCATTTCTGTGTCTCCAGTTTGCCCTACTTGAGGGGCACACTGCACTTCCCCTCAGAGCTGACAGAAGTTGCAGAAGACATGAAAAGTAGGGCCCTTGCATGGCACTAGCTAAAAAATAACAGTTTTTATGGGGATACAGTAATTACTAGCACCTTGTCAGTAAATGTTACAATTTAAAATCTTCCTGTTACAGTCACTTCTTCCATCAAAGTAACTTCTTCGACAGTAGTTATGGTGATATGATACACGTATACAATATTTTTATACAAAACCCAGCCATTTTTCATAGGTGCCTGATCTCAACCCTATCTCTCCTCCTTTCCTCTCTCTTGCTGACAGTGTCTGACTTGTGTTATTCCACTCTGTTCTGTGCCGAATACATTCACACCTGTATTAAATCAGCTTCCTTGCTTAGCTGAATGCTAAGGCTTGGGGAATTATCACTGAGATCTGCCCAATCACTGTGCATGTGTCCAATCAGTAGAGAAAAATGATCCCAAGAGAGGTTTAGCTCAGGGAAGATGGCAAGCTGTCACCTGTCATTCATTCCTCACATGGGTGAAATCAACAGCATCCTGTTTGACATGGTGCCCCCTCCATCAGGAAAGAGTTTGATTTAGAATTACCTTGTGGTCTTGGGCTGTGTCTCTCTGACATGTTTTTTTCTTACTGTTAAAATTGGCCAATTATTCTCGCTTATCAAATCTCAGAGGGTGTTTAGAGGATTAAACAAGTATTATCTGTGCAGGGCTGGAGATTGCACAAACACTGGTGTGCAGGCAGCTGTTAGCACTGGATCTGTTGCATACACTAAGAAAAGTAAGAAAAGAAGTATTTATTACCAAGATGAAAGCAAACATCTAAAAAAATAAAGTGGCCTCAGGAAAGATAAGGAAGTTAAATACCACACAGCCATTTGATACTGGCAAGGCAATGAAGTGTGTAGCCAGTAGTCCTCAGGGCAGCCTGAGACCCTGGTTTTGAACTGTAGGATTGGAACAGCTACCAGCTTGGGAGGAAGGGCCACCCTTTTCTCTTGGGGAGAAAGGAACCACCTAGGGGCAGGCAGGGTTGCTGATGGTAGGATGGGATGGCCCCTCGCCTCCCTGAAACTTTACTTGTCAGCTGTTACAGGGTGTTCTAGGCTGGCATGCAAGTGTGTGCTGAGCCCTCAGCGCCCTTCTTGCAACTGAGAATTAGGCTGAATAAGGCATAAGTGAATTCCCTGAGCCCTTATTAGAGTTAGTTTTAGTATCTCCAAAGTACTTAGTATTCACATCCCAATGGAGGGGCTGCAGTCAAGCTCTCATCTTGCACATAGAAGCCTTGTGTGTGTGGTGCCTGGAGCATCTCAGCATCTGTGTCTGGGGCCTAGTGTAAATGGCATGACTGTAGCATGACTGGTTGTTGTAAGTTATGCACATATGCTTGAAATCACATGGGCATAAATGGCAATTCACGAGGAAATCTTTGTTAAAACAGCCTTCCCGATCTTGCTAATGAGGCCAGGAGGTTGCACAGTTGCTGCTGGCACTGGGACAAGGATGATGTATCTGCACCTTTGCCCAGCCCTCCAGAGACCTTGAAGCTGGTTGCCAAAGGCATGGCCACCAGCTCAGCCTTGGCTTTACTGTGGATATTCAACACACCAATTACTCTTTGGCTTCCTGTGTAGAGCTTACGTGGTACAGAAGGCTTTGTCCCAACCTTCTACGTCAAAAGAGAATTAAATTTCAATGCAAACACAGATTGCATAGTTGAGCCCTTAAGCTTACAACAAACTGTACAGTTTAATCTGCTGCTGTTGTAGACAGGCTATCCTTGTAAAATAGTTTAAATTTAGCTGGTAGAGCCCTTAAGAGATTATTTTTGGGACATATTGTGTTTACTTATCTCCACTAATCGTGTTATCTATTAATTCTGCTGTTTAAGAGCACATGCCTAGAACTTGTACTGTGTTGCTAATTCATCTCTCTGCTATATGAAGCAGAAACTCAAGGAAATTAGAAAATTACCCTGACCATTCCTACCCATTCTGTTTATTAGTGCTTCAAGCAGTAAATCAGATCTCCATGATCAGGCTGAAACCTGGCTGACCTTTTCTTTGCTCTGAGTTTACAAACATGAGGAGGAAGTTTGCTTATTGCAGATGTGCAGTTTGCTGGATGCACTTGCAAATATCTGCAGCTTGAGCTTCCCTCACTGCTGCTGCTCAGAATTATGGTGCTGTTGAGTGGAAGATGCAGTGCTCAAACCATGGCAATCAGGAGCATAACTCCCCCTATGCTCTCCATCCTTTATCCTAAAGGGCTTCTTCCTGGCTTTTTTTTTTTTTTTTTTTTTTTTTTTTTTTTTTTTTTTTCCCAGCACTCTGTCCTAGCAAGGAATCAGGGCAGCCACAAGGTGAAGGACTGCCATGGAAAGAAGAAGATGCCGTACACACAGGTGCAATTCTATTTCAGGCACTGCTGGGAAGCCCAGTATTTCTGCTGAAGATTTAGGTGCTATGAACTATTTCTGCCTTGTAAAGAGTGTTATTCAGCCCTGCTGGTATGGGAGACAGAACTACAAGCCAGGGCAGTGCAAGTGAGGCCAGAGTTCAGAGATTAGTTAATAATGAAGATTTAGTTATGAACTGACAACCTGTCATGGAATAGACACGCAAGTGCTGTTGTCATCCTGCTGCTTGTCCCGCTTGTGTGACATGGCTTCCCCTGGGATAGTACTTGGAAAAGACACCATATAGGCACCATACTTGCAAGCTATTTGGTAAACTTAACACAATATTTTGTCCCTGCTAAAGCCATCTAGTTAAAAATGAGTTTGAATTCCCAGTGAGACTATCGCAGGCATAATGAAAAATTATCATTCTCATTTACTGCATTAAAAAAAAAACACCTTGGAGAATAGCAGTACTGCAGTAAAACTACCTTAAAGTCCTCTGTAAGGTCTTTATTCCACTTTCATCATTAACAGCACAAAGACAGCAAATGGGGAGTAATGGAAGAGAGAGACAGAGTAGATAATTTTTATTATTAATAATTTTTAAATGTATAAAAAATATTTATGAGACTACATTCTCTTATTTCCAGTGTGTTTCATTCTTTAAAAGTTTTGAAAACAAAGTCCATAGATCTTAGCAACTATGTCTAGGACTCAGGGAGTTTAGTGACAGGAGAAGAGGTAACAGTTTTAAACTGAAAGAGAGTAGATTTAGATTAGACATTAAGAAGACATTCTTTCCTCTGAGGGTGGTGAGACACTGGAAGAGGTTGCCCAGGGAAGTTATGGATGCCATGAAAATGTTCAAGGCCAAACTGGATGGGGCTTAAAGAAACTTGGTCTAGTGGAAGGAGTCCCTGCCCATGCAGGGAGGCTGGAACTAGATGATCTTTAAGGTCTCTTCCAACCCAAACCATTCCATGACTCTATGATTATATTTTTAATATAAAGGCTTTTTAAAAACACTTAAGTCTTGTCCAATGCAAGAGAAAGTATGTATAGAAAGTGAGAGGCAGGGACTCAGCAACAGGGAAATAACTTTATTGTTTCTTTTTCTTTGCCTAATTTTTGTGGGGTGGGGAATAAGAGTAGTCATCTGTGAGTGATTTTTTTAAAGCACCTCTCCTTTTTTTTTCCTCTTCACAATTTTTTATAAGTGCAAATAAATATGGAATTAATCTAGTCAGCAGAAGAACTGCAGGAAATGTCATATTTCTATATTTTTAAATGATTATGGAGATTGAGATCTTACACATGACCGTTACACTATATGGTGTACAAACGCTACATTATTTGCAAAAAATCTTCCTGCCTTTAACTGATATCAGCAGAAGAATGAGGGGAATCAGGTGGAACATCTGTTCTAGAAGTCATGGACCCACAATAAGGAAGGAGGTTGTGGTCTCACAGCAGCTTGGGGAGTGCCAGTAGTTCAGTATTCATATATACTAAGCTGTGTGCTTCTGAGCACCTGGCAGCCAGATGGCATCTGAAACAGAAGCAGGCAGTCCACTGCATTTCTTTCGCTCTAGCCTGTGTGCATAAAGTCTGTGCTGGCTGTTTGCTGGCACGGGGATATTGGATATACCTGAGCTGACAAGGTTTTTGGGGGTAAAGTTATCCTTCCAGATGTTTCAGAACAAGTTTACATTGGCAAGAGTGACTTTGTGCCAGTTCAGCAACTTGTGGCATGCAGCTGCAACAGTTTCAAGCTGTGACTACAGCTAATGATTTATATAGTGGTCAGTAATGCCAATATGGGGCTTCCATGTGCCTATGGCTGTAGTTGGAGCTGTTGGTCTGGAGGTACTGAGCTGGGTAAAAGACCTCTGTGGAGCTACTGGTGGCAGGGAAGACTCTTGGAGGCTATGTTTGTGCTCTGCATGACAGAGGCTTGTACAGCTTGTGCCACTGGGATTAAAAAACGTCTGCTTAGGCATGGCTCAGATCACCCGCTGCAAACCCATGCCCTGGGAGACCAGCCCTTACCTGCACGTGAATGGCTGGCAGCGGTTGCACACACAGGGCAGGGGAGCAATGAAGTACACAAAACTGCTTTGATTTGGGATTGGTAGGGAAGTAGCCTGTATATAGCCTGAGATAGTACAGGCAGAGTGAGTTTTAAAATGAATTTGCTCTTTTCTCATGAAGTACTTGCATCTGTGTAAGGTGTGTTCAGATCCTTATCTGGCTTACTGGATTACTAAAAAATTTGTTTGGTGTTGTGCATCATACTAGAAAGCTGTTTTGCATGGGAATTGCATCTCACGGAAATACATCAGTTCCAGGGTTCTTAGAAGATTTTGCAGAAATAGTGCAAGTAATTGTGTTCTCACAGGTAGGAAGTCATACTAAATACATGTGATGAACACATTGAGGCACATATTAAATGCAATATGCCTTAATATTTTCTTGTTTGTGCCATGCACCTCTTAATACACTTTGGGTGTAATACGTCTGCGGTTCTTGTAGCTAGTGATGTATTTGGATAGATGTAGTAAGATCCTTGCTTAATGAGATCCACTGAACTTAAACTTTGTAGTAGTTTTACCTGCTTTTGTGGCTGGCAGCACAATGAACACACAATTAATCTAAATATTGCCCTCAAAGAGACTCTCTTCCATTGAAAAGACTTGGTTTTGACCAATACTAATGTTAACCAAAAATCCTAATTACATCCCAACTTTCTAGCAGTATTCAGTTCATAACTTTTGGAAAGAAACTATTCCAATTTCCATGTGAGAAATATATTTTTCCAATGAACTATGTGCTAAGCCCAAAGTTCAATTTCCACAAGTGTCTGTGCAAAGAGAACCCATTTCTTGATTGGATGTTTGTGCAAAGAAAGAATGCTAAAAAGAGCATGCACAGCAAATCCAAACTCGGGGTTGAATTTTTTGTGAATTTGTCTTTTCTTTTCTTTTCTTTTCTTTTCTTTTCTTTTCTTTTCTTTTCTTTTCTTTTCTTTTCTTTTCTTTTCTTTTCTTTTCTTTTCTTTTCTTTTCTTTTCTTTTCTTTTCTTTTCTTTTCTTTTCTTTCTCTTCTCTTCTCTTCTCTTCTCTTCTCTTCTCTTCTCTTCTCTTCTCTTCTCTTCTCTTCTCTTCTCTTCTCTTCTCTTCTCTCTTCTCTTCTCTTCTCTTCTCTTCTCTTCTCTTCTCTTCTCTTCTCTTCTCTTCTCTTCTCTTCTCTTCTCTTCTCTTCTCTTCTCTTCTCTTTTTTCACAGCTCAATTAGCTTCAGTGGAGTTGCTTTGTATTTCAGTAAAAAGAGAATCTTAACTTGTTGACACAGTGGTGGGTTTTTTCTCTTAGCTCAGTTTACAAGCAGCTGAATAGTCAGTATCTGTAGAGAAAATAGGAAAATCATGCATGATTTTAACTCTTCTCTTGTGTTTTGTCATTTGGTTTATTTGTTCTCTTTGGAAAGAATCAGGATGATGTGTTCAGGTCATAAAGAGATAGAAAAATGCCTCACAATTTATTGGCAACAAATTGGGAATGTCTTAAGAACCTATGTTAGAAAATTATTTATTTTTCCTTGGTTTTAAATAGGCCATACTGATGGCCTATTTGATGAATCAGACAAAGAATCCTGAAAAGCCTGCCTTGGCTGCTCTTGAGTGGTATGAAGTATTCTTTACAGCTATGAAGAAGTCATGCTTTGTGTAGAAAATAGTACATGAATTAAAAGTTAGACCAAAGAAAACTTCACCAAATGGAAGTATTTCCAGTGTGTTCCATATTCTAGATTATTATGAAGCTTTACCCTATTCTGTGTTTTCATCAATGATGTAGATGTAAACATTCTCATACTGTAATTAGAAATGGTTTTGTGTTATGAAGATTGGATAAGCTTTAATCTTGATTCCTCCATCCAACTCCTATGTCCTAATCAATACCTTGGGTAAGGGAGTCTGATGCAGTCATCAGAAGTGCAATGAAGATGAGGAGGGAAGGGAGAAGGAGCACCAATGCTGCAATATGGTATGCACATCTAGAGTCTGCCTAAAATGCAGAAACAAATTGACAATGGTGTGGACAAAGCCACAAAAGCCATTGGAGGGCTGAGGGCCCTGTCAGTGAACAGCTTCAAATGCCTCAGTCTACTTAGCTTAGCAAAAGAGGGCTGATAAGTGATTTATTAAAATTTTTAAGTATCTTCAAATATTTTGTCTGTTGCACATGTATGTCATGGAAAACAAATAGCAAATAAATGAAGGGTGAGAATGGAAAATTTCATGTCTTAAAAATTATACTGTTAATTTTTACAGGAGGTAAGCTTCAGCTAGAAATTTATGCTTTAGTTAGACACATGTTGTTGAGTTCAATACAAGGTAATTGAATAAGATTTTATAGCTAGTGCTTTATAAACAAGCAGCCTAGATTCTTGAGTGTGGTTTACATTTTATAAATCTAGAAACTGGAAGTAAAAACATGCACAATTGCATCTTAGTTTTCCCTTGAGTAAGGCTGAAATGCATTGTGATCAGCAGGCTCTGTAAACATGTGTGCTACCTTGGCATTTTTTCAAATGCTATGAAGAAATACTTGACTATGTAAAGCTCATGTAGGTACTGACCTTAAATTCCTATTCCTCCAATCCACATAAAAAGTTATCTGCAGTTTATTGTTAACGAAATTGCAATGAAGACAAGTGAAATAAATCCTGAAACAGAGAGATTTGAGTCTGTTGCCTGCTGCCTTAGAATCACGGAATTTTATAAAGTTAAATTTGAAAAGGACCTTAAAGATCACCAGGTTCCAACCTCCTTGCTATAAGCAGGGACCCCTACCACTTGACTGGGCTGCACAAAGCCTCATCCAGCCTGGCCTTAAACACCTCCATGGAGCGTGCATCCACAGCCTCCCTGGGCAAACCATTAAAGTGCCTTACTACCCTTATGATGAAGAATTTCTTCCTAATATCTAACCTAAATCTCCCCTCTCTCAGTTCAAAACCATTACCCCTTGTGCTATCACTGGTGAAAAGTCCCTCCCCACCTTTACTGTAGCCCTTTCAGGTACTGGAAGAATGTTAATGAATAAGCAGAGATGGCCCTGCCTGGACTTGTACAAAGCTTTTTGACACTGTTCTCCATGACATCCTGGTTTCAAACTGGAAAGGATATGGATTTGACGGATGTACCATCCAGTGGATAAGGAACTGGCTGGATGGTTGCACTCAGAGAGCACGATCAATAGCTTGATGTCCTTAGGGAGAACAGTTATGAGTGGTGTTCCTCAGCAGTCAGTACTGGGACTGGGGCTGTTTAACACCTTTGTCAGTGACATGGACAGTGGGATCGAGTGCACCCTCACCAAGTCTGCTGACAACACCAAGCTTTGTGGTGTCAACAGTGTGGAGGGAGGGGATGCCATCCACACGGATCTTGGCAGGCTGGAGAGGTGGGTCCATGCCAACCTCATGAAGTTCAACAAGGCTAAGTAAAACATCCTGCACCTGGATCAGGGCAATCCCAAGCAGAAATACAGGCTGGAGGGAGAATGGACTGAGAACAGCCTGGAGGAGAAGATACCGGGAGTTTTGGTTGATGAGCTCAACATGAGTTGGCAATGTAAGATTGCAGGCCAGAAACCCAACTGTATCCCACAGTGATCAAAAGAAGCATGGCCGGCAGGTGAAGGGAGGTGATTCTCCCCATCTACTCCTCTCTAGTGAGACCCCACCTGGACTACTGTGTCCACTTCTAGAGCCAACAACAAAAGAAAGTCATGGACCTACTGAAGCGAATCCAGAGGAGGGCCACAAAGATAATAAGTGGGCTGGAGTTACTCTCTATGAAGACAGGCTGAGAGGGTTGGGTTGTTCAGCCTGGAGAAGAGGAGGCTCCAGAGAGACCTTATAGCGGTCTTCCAGTACCTGAAGGGGCTGCAGGAAAGCTGGGGAGGGAATTCTTACCAGGGTGTGTAGTGATAGGATGAGGCATTAAGTTTTTAAGCTGGAAAAGGGTAGATTTGGGTCAGACATTAGGAAGAAATTCTTTCCTGTGAGGGTGGTGAGACACTGGAACAGGTTGCCAAAAGAGGCTGAAAGTGTTCAAGGTCAGGCTGAATGCGGCTTGAGCAATCTGGTATAGTGGAAGGTGCCCTTTCCCATACAGGGGGGTTGGAACTAGATGATCTTTTATGTCCCTTTCAGCCCCAGCCATTTTCCTTTCCTTCTTGCCAGTTGTATAAACTTGTTCCCTGTGTGCTCATTTGTTGCTGCTGTTGCTCTTCATGCCAAAGCTGTGTTCTGGTTCCTCCTCTCTTGTCAGTGTGGTGGCAAAGATACCTCAGAGCTAATGGGAGTAAGGCAGTCAGCAGCAATGCCCTCCTTTTGTCCTGTGTCCACATTATCTCAGGAAGTGCCTTCCCTCAGCTGCTTGCTAGGCAGCTGGGTAGGCTGCCTAGGAGAGCTAGAATAAATTGTGAAGGGGCCACAGGGTGTTGGAGGGTGAATGTTGAACTGGTGTCACCTGCCTTGCTGGGAAATGCAGAGGTGTGAATGGAGGCCATAAGAGAAGCAGCAAAAATAGGGTCTGATATGCTTATGACCACTGGTTACTAGAGGAAGCCAGTACAGAACATGTCAGTACAGTACTTGAGGCCAAGCTAATTATCTGCTGAGAGAGATGAAATGCAATTGTAGTGTACATTGGATGGGACCTGGTGTGGTGATAACATGGTAGTATTAACCTTTTTGAGACTTGGAGCATGGCATCTGCCACAGTTCATGCTGTAAACATCCCAATCCAAACCCAAGCACAGCTGCATGGGCTTGGCCATCTTAGAGATGAGAAATCAGCACTTGGACACTGCTCAGAGTGCATCATTTCCCTTATCTCAGGCCAGCATGTCCATAGGAATGTGCTTTGAAACCACAATTAATGGATACAGGGTTTTATGCCCAAAGGACTGGGAGTTTTAGACAACACCGTATAGCAAAATAAGCTGGACTGAATCTTAGAAGTATTCCTTAATGAGGGATTTCTCAAGACTATAGTCTAACTTGATGTGTTACTCATCTCTGAGTTGCTCTTTGTGACCTGTGTTCAGCAAGGATGAGCACTCACATAAAATATTATCCTTCTGGGTAAAATCTGAAGCCCTATCCTGCAGAAAGCTTTTGCTAAGTGGATTCTTGCATATTGTCAGGACTGTAAGATCTGCAGGCTTTTGGCAAAAGTTCCAAAAGTGAAAGCAGGAATCATGTTTTGTGTCAGGACTGACAGCTGAAATCACAATTTCTTTGTGTTTTTCCCTCACTTCACAAACAGTTAATTTTGTGGCAGAAAGCTCTGGAACAGCATACTGAAACCTGTTCTGCCTGTCAGCTGAGCTGCTATGTTAGTGTCTGCTTATTATGCATCAGAGAATACAATAGCAGCCACTCCAACATAAAATTAGCTCTGTTTGCATATTCCCTACCTGGAAAGTACAATATGTATACACAAGAACATACTATACAGTGAGGGACAAGTATTTCTATGGTCTGGTTCTGCACCTCCTCATTTGACATCTGATTTCAGTGTACTCACACTGGTAAAAATAAGGTCAGGTGTTTAGCACAGAATCTATTTGAAATGATGCAGGTTGTTTTTACATTTGTGCTCTTTAGTTGAGCTTGGTCATTAGATGTGGGCTCTGCTGCAAAAATGAGGCTGTCTGCACATGCTTTTTTATAAGCAGGATGTCTTTGTGATACTGGAAGTCTTAAAATAGCTCAGCAACATGATACCCTCACACATTCTTTTCTAAAGCTTATACATCTGGGATGGGATCACACATTACTTGGATATAATTTATTAGCAAAATAGGGTATTTTTCTCTGGGAGTAATCCTCCTGCATTGCCCCTAAAAACATGTAGCTCTGAAAAACAGGGAAATGAAGTACAAAAAATTAGTTTTTTTAAAAAAACCACAACCCACCTAATGTGTTTTTCTTCATTAAGAACATTAAACCAGAATTCCTAGCTGTGTTTCTCCTGGGTAGACAATGATAAGGGTAGTCAGATCTCTCAGATCTGGGCAGGTCTTCATAGGTGGTATCTAGCAAAACACCACTCAGTCCATGTTGCCACACAGTGCAAGCTGCCACCCTTCATTTCCATGATAGCACAATTTACACTAGCTTTGTGGCATGAAAACTTTTATCAAATGTCTCAAGGAAAATGATAGTATTTTTCTTCTTGTTTGTGGCAAATATGTTATTTTCCAGAGAGCTATCTGTAAGCTGGTTGACTGGACAGCTGTGACAGATAAATCCATTCTCATAGAGTCTGTGATTCTTGTAACCCCTAGTTTTAATCTTAACCTGCAACTGGAACATGTTATCCATGCCTGGCTTTCTGAGTTCTGGTTCTAATGCATTTGATGTAAATCCTTGCTTGAAAATTAATGTTTTGGTCTGGGTAGAGGGTTTTAAGATTTTTTTGATAAACAGTCATGCTAATCCTGCTAAACATGGAGCATAACTCAGTTTATGACCACATGTGGACAATTTCAGACTACAGGGTATTTTACTTACAACATATGAACATATTCAAAGTTTTATTCTTCCACAGACATTGAGTAACTTACTAACAATTCAGTTACTGTTAGAAATGAGCAGTAGAAACAAAGGCAACAAAGGACAAACAAGGTCTTTCAGACACGTGTCTTGAAAAAGGGAGGGGGAGGAGTAATGGAAAAATTATCAGTTGGATGGCTAAGCTTATACAGCAGGGCCCATATAAATACCAAGGTTCCCCTTTCTTTTATGCTTTTCAGTAAAGGAATAACTGCAGGTAGAATGAAGAGAAAAGTATAAGCTTTCTTCCTGACTTTTCTGCAAGGCATTTTGGATGTAGGACAGTAGTGCAATAGAGTGCATAGGACAGTAAAGCAATCTTAGTTCCTGCACCAGAGACTAAATTACAGGGTTGCAAAAACTTTTTGATAGGCATGACACCATATGCTCCCTCATATTCCCTGTGAAGAAGCAGCTGTACACAGAATTATACTGGCCCTATATCAACATCTGGGAATATTTTGAAGCCTTTTTTCACACTTCAGAGTCAGAAGTTGCCAGGAGTCTGTAAGATCAAGTGAAATATCAATGTCCTTCTTCCCTAATAGTTGCATAATGTTGGCATCACATATGAGGGATAAGTTTTCCCACCAGTTTACTGTGGATTTTGCTGGACAAAGTTCTAAGCAGTAAAAATTCTTCATGAAAGAGCAACTTATCTGGTAGGGAGTGTGCAGTCAGCCTGCCAACATGAACTCCTTGCTTGCCTTGACTGCAAGGAAGGCTAATAACGAGGGATGCTATCTATCAAAGCAGATATGTAAGTCTAAAAAGGAAACTATTTACTTGAAGGGATGAAAGGGTTAAAAGGCTCTCAAGGAAAATGTGTGGCACAACACTGAGAGATATTTCACTGCTAGAAGTCAGTATCAGCTTTGGGAAACCATACAAAGAAAGTAGAAACTGAAAAATCTAATGGTCTGATGAGCAGAGTTTCAAATTAGGTTTCCTTCTCCTTGGAATTTCATGAGAAGTTCAAAGAGGAATTGGAGACTGAGGTGCAAAAAACGCTTGGGTCTGTCTGTGATCAAGAAGCAGCTGGGCCAAAGGAATGGCTTTTTCTAGAAGTCTATTTGAAGGTAAACACAGAAGACTTCTGAGAAATCATTAGGATCTTGAGTACAGCAAACCTGGTGTGAGGGATTGTGGCAGTCTTTGTGTATCTTTGATGCTGACAAAGGAAATATGTCTTAAAGATTATTCTTGAGCACTTCACATTTAATATAAGACATAAATGGGAATATTAATACCTAGGTTATAGCATTCATTCATCCTTAGCATTTATTTTATGCTTCAGCTGAAAAAATGAAGGAATAGAAATTCCTTTTGTGCTCTTTACTTGCTGAAGTGCAGAAGCTTGCCAGGTTATTTTCCCTTTGAGGAGCAACTGAGACCATGAAATTGGGCTGTGTCTTTGGTGGAACCCATTCCTACTAACTTGTTTTCTGAGAAACGGCTTTTGCCTGCAGTGTTTGTTTTAAAGAGTATTTGGCGGAAAATTGACAAGACACTTTTATTTGAAGACCGATGTATTATCTTAAATGCTAGTAAAACCACTTTATTTAGTGATGCGAGGTGGTGGCATCACTATGATGTTATATCAAGATGATATCAACTCCATGTTAATGCCATATCAACCTGGTTGTTGTGTACTGCTGTCTTTAATCTAGATATGCTACTTGGATCTGTTTTGCTTTGATTGTCTACAGTGTATTCCTCTATGAGTGAATTAGAAGTACACAGACTTAATGAAAATTTGATTTAGAAAGTCTTACTTCGCTCTCGCAATACACAGAAAATGCTGATGCGTTTTATATCAATTCTGAGTTGTGGAAGTTTCCTTAAGAACAGGAAGCAATTCATTTATGAGATGAGCAAGCTGGTGGAGCAGGACTGCACTTTAGACAAACCCCAGCATCCCTTTAGCTCTTTAAATAAAGCCCAAAGACTGCAGAGTTTCCTAGTTCTTCTTCTCCCACCTTTCCCAAAGGTGCTCACTGTAGTCTGTTTTTTCTCTTATAAAGGCGGAGGCTGCCTACTTTGTCCTTTAGAAATAACATTTCCCAGAATGTTCTAGTATTCCAGAAGCAAGCAAGAGAGCAACAGTAGGGGCAGGGAGCCTGCAAGCTCCTGGGGAGGGATGCAGCAGCTGTTTCCATTTCCAGCCTTTCCTCATGGTGTGTGCCTGGCTTAGGTATGGGATTCACTCACCACAGTGGCTGCTTGTCCTGACCTCAAGTGGTGCACCTGCACGCCCTTTCAGGTGGCCATGGTGCTCACACCCTACGCATACAAAGCAGAATTTGTCCCTGTGTTTTTATCACAACAAATGCTACTCCAGTGAGTTTTTCAAAACCCTTTGCCAGCTGGTTGATGCAGATAGCAGAGATATTTCAGCAGCCACTGGAGGCAGGGAGGACATGGCTGGGTGGTTTCCAGGGCTCGTGAAACTCCTGGCCCTGGGAAGGGTGTGAGCTCTGGCTGCTTGTCTCCTCTAACACAGTAATTTATTTTGAAGGTTTGAAATTGGTGTCATAACAAATGTTCAGGCTTGGGAAGAAGTTCTGAGGTCAGACCTGAAAGGAGGGATAATGCCCTTTTCTCAAGACTGTCTCTTTCCCACAGGTGTCTGTAGATAACTTTATGATGCTGAAGCTGATAAGATAATTAAGCTGCTAAAGGCAGGCTGCATTTGAGGATAAATCTGGCAGCTGCTCTGTGAAGTGGCTTTGGTTGAAAGCTGTGTCCTGGTGAGGTGAGCTGTACAAACTACTCTGCAGAGCTAACAAAAACCACCTTTTTGGCACAGAGAACAGTGTCAGACTGATTCACAAGATGATAAGTAGGTTGTGGCCTGGGAATCACTTTATTAAGCAAAGCTATGAAACAGGCAGGTAAGCTGTTTCATAGGAAAATCAATTGCCCAGATTCAGCCTATAAGAATGCAGATATATCAGGGGGCAGGACTCTCAGCATCCTCACAGACAGGTAGCTGTGGACACTGTTGAGTTCACGGGCAGCTCTCCTCCTGGATTGCTTTGCAATCCCTAGCCATATTCAAAGCATCTGGACTTTCAGAAATAGGTGTTTTCCATTGAGAAAATGCTCTCCCAAAATTTCTGATGTATTTACTCATTGTTATTTAACTAAAATAATGACTTCTAATAAGGGATAACCAAAATCCCAGAGCTAAATCATCACTCTTTCAGGAGTAAGCAAATCACTCAGTGTTCTTTGAATGTTCTCCACTGCTAACTGGTAATTCCCACCTGAACTACCTTGTCTGAATAATAAGGAAAAAAGGTAACATTAATTTTCTGAGCCAATATTCATGTAACCTAGTAGAAGATGTATTTTTAGGAGATATAGAAGGCCAGATTCATGGTGTTGTCTTTTACTTTTAAGAAGTTTACCAGCCAGATGGGAGCTTAATGTGTTTAGCAGGGACACAACTGCATAATAGGACTAGTTAATCAGGAATGTAGCTCTGTCTCAATTTTTGTTTAGAAATTGGCTTTAGACTGACAGGAAAAGTTTATTTTTCAATATATAGGCATGCCTAAATCTCAGGCAATTCATATGCTTGAGACTGTGATAGATGTCTTCAGTGGAACTACTTTCCTAGGAGGCATCTTAGATGGTGGATTAGCTCTGCTTTTTAATCTGGCCTGTGATTAAAATTCAACATTATTCTTATCTTGTTGAACTGAAATATAGTAAAAAAACATTTCTACCCTTAGACTTATTATTTTATGTATTTTTAAATTATTCAGTGTTCAGAAACATTTCTAAATAAAGTTGTTTTTTTTTTAATGAAAAATCAAAACATTTTGTAATACTTCTCTTCCCTTTTCTCCAGGATTTTTCAGCTGAAGATAATAATTTAACCTGTCTGAAAAGAGCTGTAGTTGTACCCAAATCTGCATTTTTGCCAAAAAATGTATTCAACTGAAAAATCTTATCCTGTGCTCTATGAGGCAATTCTGCTTCTCTTACTCTTTGAAAGAAAAGAGCATGCCAGTGTAAATGCAGAACAGGCTGTGGGATGTTATTCTGAGTACTTTCATAAACTATTTCCCTGATAGTTAAATATAATTTTTCATAGCCATATGGGTCTGATTAAACTAGAATTGTATACACTTGACTTATATTGGTTCAATACATAATTAAATAGAAATGAGTGGGTGCGTAAAGTGTACTGATGGAAGTAGGATTTCCAGCCAAGGTTTGAAGAACCCAAATGCCCAGAGATTCTCTCTGACAAAGCTGCATGGTACACACATGATTCACAGCAGAAGGGTAGAAAAATCCACTTCCATCAGAGAAGACCAATCTATTACACTGAGATGAAAAAACTTGTGTTACTGAAACTTGACCTGTTGTTGGTACCAGTGGGCTTCATAGTGTCACATGGTAAAAATGAAGGTGCCTCTGGAAACTGGAAAGATTCCAGTTTGACTTTAGTATGAGGGAAGCTGCTGGAGCAGATCATCCTCTGTACCATTATGCAGTACATGCAGAACAAGCAGGTGATCAGGCCCAGTCAGCATGGGTTCATGAAGGACAGGTCCTTTTTTGACTAACCTCATCTCCTTCTATGACAGGGTGACCTGCTGATTGAATGATGTAAGGCCTCTGGATGTTGTCTACCTTGACTTTAGCAAGGTCTTTGACAAGGTTTCCCGCAGCATTCTCCTAGAGAAGCTGGCTGCTCGTGGCTGGGATGTGCACACGCTTTGCTGGGTAAGAAATGATTTGGATGGCTGGATCCAAAGAGTTGTGTTCAATGGAACTAAATCTAGTAGGTGTCCAGTCACGAGTGGTGTTCCCCAGGGCTCACTGCTGGGGCTGCTCCTGTTTAACTTGGATGAGGGGATAGAATGCACCCTCAGTAAGTTTGCAGATGACACTAAGGTAGTTGGGAGTGTCTAGCTGCTTGAGGGCAGGGAGGCTCTGCAGGGGGATCTGGACAGGCTTGACTGATGGGCCAAGGCCAATGGCATGAGCTTCAATAAGGTTAAATGTTGGGTCCTGCACTTTGGCCACAACATCCCCCAGCAGTGCTACAGGCCTGGGGAGGAGTGGCTGGAGAGCTGCCCAGTAGAGAGGGACCTGGGGGTGTTGACTGACAGCTGGCTGAACATGGCTGTCGCCATCTGCGACCTATTATATCTCCTTTTTGGAGTGAATTTAACTTAAGGGGATCTGCCGAGAGGTCCGCACGCAGCGCTCGCCTCTCACAGAGGAGCAGTGAACTTCGGCACCGACCTTGCAGGTGAGACACTTGTTCAATGCTCACTAGTGTTTCCAGTAACAGCAGCCAATCCCCAATTAGAATTTACGAATACACGGTTTATTGAGGGGGAAAAAATAAAACAATTTGGGGCAGGAGACTCAAAGAGGGTAATTAAAAGACACAGATCTGTAAAATATCTTTAAAACACCGAATACCAAGATCTTCCATATGCTGTGATACTTCTATATAGATAGGTAAACCCTGTTTACACACCCAGATTAATTATCTATGAGGGGAAGAGGAAGGAGGGATATGCCCGATGCTTGTCCCGTATAGGGTCGCGGTTTGTGTTCAGGTGAGTGAGACAGGAACACCTCAGGGAGAGAATTAAACCCAGAATACAATCCCTTACTTTGTTCCTGAGATGGTCTAGGTACTTTTATAGTAGCTGCAGGTGACTTCCCCTGCAACCCGGTCTTAGAACCACGGGTGGCAGGAGGAAGTCTCACCGCACGTGCTCAGCAGCAGGCAGGACCGCAGGCAGGCTGGCAGGGACTGCAGGCAGGCTGGGAGCCGGGCTGCGAAAGCCGCGGGCGAGGCGGGATGAGCCGGGTTTGCAGGGATTAGTAGGTAAACAGGAGCGGGAACAGGAGCGGGGAACCTCTGGCTGGCAGGCACCTCCAAGGTGCAGGTCACCCCCCAAGAGAAGCAGCAGCAGCTTCCATGTCCGTCCAACAGCGCGCCCCAAGCAGCACGCACGCTGTCTCTTCTATGGCTCTGCTTTGCTCCCAACTGGCCAGTCTCTGGTTTCTGGGACTCCTCAGCCAATCAGGCAGGGACTTCTTCCCGCCACTGCTGTTACCAGGCGGACTTGTGGTTTGCAACCTTGTTGCCGTTTTCCCGCCACTGACCCTTTCTAGCTAGCAGCTATCAGCTGCCTCCCTCATGGCTCCAGGTTGTTGTTTTCTGGCAGAGGAGGAAGGCAGGAGAGGGTTTGAAGTGCCACGTGGAGCAGCCATCTTTAAGTCAATTATGACTGCTGACCTAAAGGGCATATTATGTTTGTGTGAGGAAAGGTCTGGTCCTTCACAATGGCCAAGAAGGCCAACACCATCCTGGCCTGCATCAGGAATAGTGAGACCAGCAGGACGAGGGAGATGATCCTGCCCCTCTGCTCAGCACTGGTGAGGCTGCACCTCGAGCACTGTGTGCAGTTTTGGGCACTGCAGTATAGGAAGGACATTGAGGTGCTGGAGACGGTGCAGAGAAGGGCAACTAGGTTGTTTAGGGGTCTGGAGATCAGGTCTTATGAGGAGAGGCTGAGGGAGCTAGGGTTGTTCAGCCTTGAGAAGAAAAGGCTGAGGAGGCTGAGACCTCATTGCTCTCTACAACTACCTGAGAGGAGGTTGTAGTGAGGTGGGTGGTGGCTTCTTCTCCCTAGTGACTAGTGATGGGACAAGAGGAAATGGGGTCAAGTTGCACAAGAGGAGGTTTGGACTGGATATGAGGAAAAATTTCTTCTCAGAAAGAGTGGTGAGGCTTTGGAACAGGCTGCCCAGGGAGGTGGTGGAAGCATCATCCCTGGAGGTGTTAAAAAAACAGGTAGACCTGGTGTTTCAGGAGATGGTTTAGTGGTTAGGGGTTGTTGGGCTGATGGTTGGACTTGATGATCCTGAAGGTCTTTACCAGCCTTGATAATTCTATGACAAGAGGCAACACCTGACCTTTCATTGTGCCTTTAGGAGAATGGGGAAAAAAAATGTATTCTCTGTGTATTTGGTAACGAAAAAGAGCTACTCTTGTGCAGGTTCAAGAAAATTGTCATAACTACCTTGACAGGAAGTTCTTAATTGGAAGTTTGGGAGTTTTTTTTAGAAATGGTAGGACTAAACAGAATCAGAAAAGCGGAGGAGGAGGCAGTTTTGAAGGTTTCAGTATGGTTTAAATAGTTCAAGATGGTGGGTGGAAAATTTGAATTAAATTAATTGTGTGGAAATCTCACTCTATTCCAAAATCTCAGTCCAAAGGCTCACCTTTGGTAAGTGGTTCCAGGGCAGAAAACCTGGACCTGGTGTTGTGCATCAGGGTTAGGAGTAGCAGTGTTGATTTTCCTGGGGTGAAGGTGATGGGCCTCATTTATGGAGCTGTTTTAATGGGATTATCTCTAAGTCCCAGCATTTTACCCATCTGATCTGTCAGGTAGCCCTATACAAGTGAGGGGCAGGAATGGGCAGCTCAATGTCAATGTTTCAGCTGGCTCTGCTGCTGATGGGAAAATGCAGGAGGAGTGGCCTGGAGTGCAGAAGAGGGGAAGGACAGGAGCTTCAGGAGAGGCCACTGGGCAGGGGGGAAGCAAATGGCAAAAGCATAACTGCAGGACTTGGCTAGCCTTGGTGAGGAGCAGTGGGTTTGTTGTCAGTGGAAAACTTGGACTGTGCTCCAAGTTTTGAGCTTGCTTGTTTTCAGGCAGACCAGCTTGCTTTTTCCTCTTGAGCTAAAAGAGAGACATAGGAAGGAAGAGCTTTCTTGTGATAAGAGCATGAACCTACACTGCAAGTTCTCCCTGTGGATCAAAACAGGAAGCATTTGCTGGCAGTACCCCTTCTCTGTCTGCATCACTGCTCTCCAATGCCTGATGCTTTAAGCTTGACCTCCTCCCTCCAGGCTGTCATGAGGTTAACACAGTCATTATCTCATAATTTTTATGATAGCAAGGGGATTTACACACAGACTGGAGGACTGTGAAATTGATAGAGGGAGGGAGTTACTGTAAGGAAGAATCCTTCCTGGCTTTAATTTTTCCTCATTTGACTTGTCAGCCACTTCTTTTCCTCTGTGGGTTAGTATTGAAACTTACTCTTGGTTTGACTAACCCAGCTTGAACTCTCACTATTTTACTGCTCCAAAACTGTTCATGGTTTGATCTATCAGTATTTGTGTGATTATAGTAAGAACCATACCCTGGATAGAGCTGCAGGAGCACTGAGTGGTGGGATCACCCCTTCCCTTGGCCTGCTGGTGCAGCCCAGCCAGCCTGTGGAGCACTGCCAGTACCTGCTGCTGCCCTTCCCAAACTTGCTGAGGGTGCCCTGCATCCCATTGCCCATGTCAGTGGAACGGATGCTCAATAGCATTAGCCTCAGAAGCCTCTCTTGAAGAATGTAACACCTAACTGGTTGCCAGCTAGAATGTAAATTGCTCACCCCAGATCTTTAATCTCAAACATGCTTCTGGTTTCCCAGTCTACCCTGTGGTTCACTCACCATGTCCCTAGTTTTAGTTTGCATGCAAGAATACTGTGTGTCAAAAGTCTTGCAAAAGTCAAGGTATACTTTATTCTTGCTAATCTTGGCATTTGTTCTTTTAAAGATTTTTTACTTCTTAATGCCTCTAAATAATAAAAAATAAACAAACAAAGCCTATTTGGAAATAAAACCAAACTCAAAATTAAAGGCCATATGAAATTTTGATAGCTTTCCTGCAAGTTATTTTTAAGTACTTGTAATTCTCATTAAAAGTTTGAGACAATAACATCTCTCCACAGTGGCTACTTTTATATCTGCAGTATGTAGTGTTACTAAGAAAGGGATAAAATTATTATTCTTACTATTAGAGTACAGCCTAGAGATAACCAGGGGAGATGGGGCCCCAGAAGACTTGCTGGTTTTAGCTCGTATTGTTCAGCTGCAGAATGGAAGACAAAGTAAGAAATCAGATTTTAAACAAAAAATAAAGCAAACATAATCAAATCAAAACAAAACAAGAAAAAGGTCAATATTGGTTACAGAATGTCGAGCGCTTTTGATTGACAAATTACCAGGTGTTGTAAAAATATTATATTCTACTTCAGGTAACTGGAAGGGTAAATTTTTCAGGAATGTTTGAGGTAAAGAGCCCTGAGATTACATTTAAAGAGTCCTTCAGTTTCTTAGTACTTATCTGTCAACTTCTGTTACACCAGCCCCCCTATGGTCATTTCTAGCCACAGCTAGAGCCTTTGTATGTTCAGGCTTCAGCTGCTGAACTAACTTGTTTCTGATTTGTGAGGCACACTAGTGCAGGCTGGGAAGTGCATCAGCCCTGTGGTTGCCTTAGTCCTGTTGTCAGCAGCACGAATCTTGGCTGTGCTGAGGGGAAAATCCCACGTCTCTGTTTGGATTGTGGCAAGAGGAAACTGTAAGCAAGGGAAATCTCCCCCTGCACAGGGTGCAGGGGAGGAAGTGGAGACCTCCCCTTCTCCTCACCCTCTGTCCCAGCATAACCAGTCAACCTACAGCTTCAGGGTAACACTGTTGTGCTATGAATGAGTACTTGTCGGTTATCTCACCAACATGTTTTTAAGCCTCAGCTGCAGTCAGCCCTCCATACTGTCTGGGTTTTAATCTGCTTTCTTTGTGCTCTCACAGGAAGGTGACAGGGGCTCTCAGAAAGCAAAAAGAAACACTGATTGCTTTGATTTCTTCCACTGAGCAGTTACATTTTAGCTTTGATTCTTTTCTTTTTTTAAGTCTCTCTTGCTTTTGCATTGCTTTTTGTTTGCATTGTATGTTGGTCAGTGTACAGTCTTCTCCAGATACATCCTTCCTTCCCTCCTTCTCTCTCTGTGCCCCCTCTTGACTCTGTGGTCATTACAAAGCCATATAAACTGACATGTTAGTCCCATCTTTTGGTAAATCAGAAGATGATCCAAGGATTTTTTCTGAGCTTTACAAACACAACAAAGTTATTTTTTGTAGCGTGTTCAGTATACCAATTCCACAAGTGCTCTCGCAGATTTCCTGCTTCATCCTGCAACTGAATAAGAACATTTAAACTACCTCAAATAAAGCCGGAGAGCATTTCTGGAAGGTTGGAATAGGATCATACCGAATGTAACAGGTCAGTGTTGTTTTGCCGGAAGAAGGAACATTTAAGCAGTGATTATTAGCAGTGGCTATTCTTAGTGCCAGGTCTTACCAAAGCTCGCAGTCAGGTAGAGCTGGGAGCAAATTCCAGCAGATAACACAGAAATCAGTGGCCATTGTCAATGTTGCCAGCAGCACTGCTGTTTTCTTTACTTCATGGGAAAAGAAACATGGCTGAGTGGCAGCTTTCATTAAACTATTTCCTGGCAGCTTGTGGGATAAGCTTATTTGGAAACAAATATTTTTCTAATCCCTGGCTAAGAAAACTTGACATCTATCCTTAGAAACTACATGATTGCTCCAGCAGGCTTTCCTACATGTATTGCAGACAGACCTGTTACTACACTAGTATTGTAAATGTGGTGGTGGTGATTTGTGTCTGGTTTTCTTTCCTTTTTATTTTTCCCCAGTGTATTTTTTTTTTTTTCCCCTTGCTCTAATATGTCTTGCCTGCCTGTGTAGAAGAGTACTAAACTAATGCATGGAGACAATGGGATATAAAAATATGTTTTAACATCTGTTTTATTCAGGTGCTTCCCTTCTTACCCCCAGGGAAATGCTCCTCCTTTGTGAGGACATCTGCCTGCACCTGAGAAAGGTATTTTCTGGCACTGATCAGGAAGCACAAACCTATCTGAAAAAAAAAAAAAATTCCTCCTCACTCACTTCCATGACTAAAACTTTTATTTTCACAGACATGACATCAGAAATTGGATTCCACAAGTTTTGCTCACAGTTGTCAGATATCATGTGGATGAACTGAAGATTCAGTTTTCCTTGCCCTCTGGGAGCTGGGCTAAAATACCAAAACCAATAAAAAGCTAGTTATAGAAAGTAGAAAAATCACTTCCCTTTGCAACAGACTGTTCTTATAGCTTTTAATGCATAAACCTGTAAACAGCAGGAAGATTTTTTTAATATTAACATTACTGCCTCATTAGTACGTATGGCAAATTCCTAATCTAGTAGAGATGACATAGTTGTTGCTTTTCTTTAAATAAGTTTCTAGAACAGAAGTTATTACTCTCTTAACATATTTCTGATTTGTTAGCTTATGTTACTGTTCCTTTGTGCTTGGTGGCTTAATAAGAAATAAATTTACTGTGTGACTGCATCAGAAATAGATTTGCAAGAACCGGAGATGTGATGGACCACTACCTCTGTGACATTTGCTTAACAATGTTCTTGAGATTAACCCATGGACTTTAGCTGCTGTTGTTTTTGGTGTAGAATTGGTCAGATTGGCTTTGTCCAACCTGACTACGAGAAATTTTGGAAAAAGAGAATTCCACTCCTCTGGCTTAGTTCTCAAGTAAGGTTCAAAGAAAGGATTGGCCCAGCTACTGTCTGATGGATGGATTAGGGCAGGTCAGCAGTAAAGCAAGGACCAGGGTGTCAGAGGCAGGTTTGACAATGGCTGTGTGAATTTGGCTGTATGCTTGAGCTGATCAGAGGCAGCACTTGTGGGCAGGTGTCAGCATGGCAGGGTGGATGGCAGAGCTGGGTGCTTTTGGTTGGGCCAGACAGCAGTGCTTAGCATTTCTCCCTTAAATACACGGTTTTAAAACTCTGGATTATGTCCATCATGAGCAGTAGTTGTGAATGAATTAACTGCTTTTTTTTGGTTCAGATTATCAAGCACTTTCAAATGCAGGAGGAAAAGCAGAATTTAAGAGCTGTTGCTATTGAATTATCATGCTATATGTACTGGTAGCTGGGTGCTCCAGTTGCAGCCCGGACACTTCAAGAGTTTAAGGGTTTGTGGGACACCTCTGTGTGTATGCAAATGCCCTTCTCTAATCTTAATCAACCCCTCTCTCTTCTCCACCTGCCGATGTTATTTGAGGCAGCTGTGGTGCAGAGAGGAACGATTTAATGAGCTGAAAGAACTGTGTGTGTTTTCCACATATACACCCAGACCCTCTCTTCTGCATACTTAGGATTTTGAAGGTCCTGCATCTCCGAAGTGCTTGGGGAGTTTCTACAGTGGGAAGGGAATCATGGTTAAACTCAGACACATGCATCAGGCTTATGCTGAACAGCTCCAAGTCACATGGGCCAGCCAGTGGTGCTGCACATACGGGTCAGCCTGTTGTGTCTGACTGTGGTCTACTTCATGCTTGGTTATTCACTCTGCATGCAATGGCTTTTCCCCCCAGAATTAACATCACAATATGTCATATGTTCTGAAAACCTCTTTCCATGAAAACATGAGAAAACTGTGTCCTGTCATGGATGATAAATAATTTAAACATAAACTACAGGAAACTCCAGTCAGGCAATTGCACTAGCAGCTGAAACTGAAGCCTACAGTTCAGAGCCCTGTTCCTCAAGGTAGGAATGTGCCTTGCATTATAGCTACTTGTGGTGCCAGGGAATGGGTACAAAAATGTGACAAGTGAGCATCTGATTTTTGCACGATTTATTTGTTCCTGATTTTTTTTGTGAAAAAAAATATACAGGGTGAGAATGTGTCCATTTCCATTTAAGAAGAGAAGCATGAAACTTGCTGGCCAGTGTGTGTGTGAGAAAGGGAATCAGCATAGCTTTTGCCTGCCTTGGTAGGGAGCTATTTTATTATTTTTCATTTATGTTAAGTGTACCTAGAGACATGTTTTACAGTAGCTCATCTGAAGCTACTTGTGAACTGGTGCTGTCAGTAGCCAAGGACCTTTGCTGCCTCCCTGCTTAATAGGGGACATACCTTTTCTCAGTTGTTCCCTGAAGAACATCACAGTTTTCTCATGGTAACCGTGTGCTTTCCTCTTCTGTGAAGGAGCTACTACTTGTGAAAACAGTGCATTGCCCACCTCTGCTGTGCCTGGTAACGTGCTCAGCAGGTTCGCCCCTGTCCTGGGTTTTGCCTACTGATTTTTGTCTGCTGTGTTTGACAGATTCTGGGTTGTAATTCTTCACTTCCAAAAGCACGTGTGAATTTTACAAGTGCAATGCACAGGAGGTGTTGTTCGTGGCTTGCTTTCTCTCTGGAGAAGCAGCTCTTTCCCCAGGAAGTGCAGGCAGGGCCTGCTGAAGTGGTAGCAGCATGTGGTGTGAGTGGCTGTGGGCTGAACCACAGCAGAAGGCCAGATGCTATTCTCAGATGTCCCTGACACATTGGGGCTGGCAGCCAGGGGGACAGGACTGCCCTGGGCAGGGTGTACGTAGAGAGCTGGGCAGGAAATACAACAAAGAGCAGGGCAGATTTTGTGATTGACATCTGCTGCAAAGACATGAATGAAAGAAGAGGTAGTGGCTTGTCCAGAGGAGACACTTGAAGCACTGTACCCCGCTGTGGCTGGTAGCTTATACTGCAGATGGGCTTATTGCTATGGGGTGGAGGTTTAATTAATCTGGCAACACTCAGAACTGCAATGGAAAGGGATGATGCCACTGGGCCTGTGCATGGGGCTGATATCCTGAGCAGCAGACAGGGGCAAGGGGAGTCTCCTAAACACGGTGACCTGTGGGTACCATCTCAAAGGTGACCAGGTTTGCCATATAGCCATTTCCACATCCTTGCCTGCCTCTTGGTGATGCAGAGTGCTGTTGCTATACATAAGCAACTTCTGGATTCCCAAAATCAGCAACACATCAGAGGATGGAACTATTAATCCAGATATAGAGTGCCTTCTTTTGCCTCCCTATAAGAAACCCAAAGGGCTTGGAAAAAAAAATAACCTGCTGACACCAGCCCAGGTTTGCCCAGTATGTGTGAAACTACCCCATGTTGGTACTAACAGTGAAAAGCAAGCAAGAGTGTAGTCAAGCAGGGAGCTCTGGTAAAGGGTATTTGGGCTGGGTAGGACCCCATATCTCCCATGCCTGCCATGGGGTGACCATGTGCCCAGCTTGGGCACCTGAAATGTGCTGCAATAGCTGCAGGTCTCCTTGGAAAAGAAAAGCTGTCAGGGTTACAGGGATGTCACAAAGACATGCATAAGGACTGTTCTCTTTGTAGTTTATCACCATAAACTTTAAGCAAATTTTATCTTCTAATGTGTTTCCCTTTGAAGTCACCAAGTCGGACAAGAAAATGAAGCTCTGTAATTCACAGCTGTGAAAGTGTAAATGTTATTGAAATGCCAGGACGTGGTGGGGGATAACACCGGTGGGGGCTGTCAGTCTTTGCTGACCTGGGCGTAGCCACCGCCTTTCTCAGCATTGTTCCTCCTGCACTTTGAACTGGGGGGAAAGGAACACCCACCTCGCAGTTCCCACTGCCCATGGCCCCTGCCCACCCCTCCTTCCTCATCCACCCTCAGCACGAGGCTGGCTGCCTTTGGTCAGAAAATCTGCTGGGCTTTGCACAAACATCTCCTAATGTAAATATCAGAGCACTATAGAAACCCTCGCTGCTGGTGCTGGGTCTTCTGAGCTGTGCTTTAAAAGTGCTGACTGTGTTGGTTCTTATCATAAGTCAGTCTCAGCAATTAACATTCTTTTGATCACTTGGGTGTGTGCTTTTTATTTTATTATTATTTTTAAATACACTTTTAATAGTGTATGTATGTAGTGACCAAATACACAACCATAAGTTTTTTAATTTAAAGGAAATGATAGTTAATTTCTTTGTAAACTGACCAGATGTTATTGTGCTTCTCCAGACAAAAGAATAGTTTTAAATTACAATTTAATAGAGAACAGTAACGATGATTATTACTTTAAAATAGGCAATTCAGGTGTGTGTAGAACATACAGGAAAATTTGAATATAACTTTTGAATACATTATATCTGATGTAGTTTACAATGCTGTTTCACATGAACAGCTGTAATAGTGACCGGTGAAGATTTTTGGCCTATGTAAGTAGGGTACCTGGGTGCTGCTGCCACTGAACATGTAGCTAATTAGGTATGGGCCAATCCTACACCTTGTTTCTAAGTCCTCACCCTCCTGACAGCCCCATGCCACCATCAGTCTCTGGTATTCAATCCCGATGAAGACAGAAGAGATTTTTACTCATTAGCAGACAGATGCTCAATGGGACTCACTCTCTGAGCTTTTTTATTTAGCTTTTGCTTTAGTGTGAAGTTTAGTACTTCCTAGTAACAATTCACATTTTACCGACTCTCAGCAGAGCTTGTTCCATCACTTGCAGTAGTCGAGAATGTCTGTGGTCTGTTTTGTTGAGCAATCTTACATTTCTGGTGTTAGCCCTCGTGAGTCACAACACATGATCTCTTTTTTTCTGCAACCACTGATATTCGAGACAAATCCCTCTCATTTTACAGATTTAGACTGCAGCCTTCTCACAGCATACTCAGGGACTGCATTTTTAACCTAGCATGTGACAGAAGTGTTGCTGTAAATTTTTAATGAAATGTGACTAGAATGCTCACCTCTTCATGCTGTCAGTTGTAACTCCAGGACAGCACTGCTTTTGCTGGTGCTTACCCCAGTTGGAGTTTTCAAATGCATTTGCTTGGGAAATGTTTTTGATATGTAGATTAAGGGGGGGGCTTTAAGTTTCTGAAGACTAGACATAGTTCAGACTTACATAATTAAAAAATGAGTTGTTACTTATATATAGTACCTCCAGTTCTTCTCCTTGGAGAACTTACTCTTGAAGCTGGGTAGGTATAACTATGGCTGTTCCATGACTGCTGAGGTCCAACACAGACACAGACACTCAGGAGCTGCTCACTGCAAAATTAAGTTTTGTTTATGCAAAACTCAGAGTTTCCTTTCCATAGCATCTCTCACATGAAATTTGTAGCTGCAGTGAGATTTCTTACTCCAACCTCAGAAAGTTGCTTCTCTTGCTTTGGGTAGCTATACAAATTGCAACATATGATTTGGTAGCATACTTGATTGCAACTCACAAGTGTTTCCTTACATCATAGTAAATGCAATGTAACTTAAGACCAGAAGAATTTATGCAGGAATCAGTTAAAGGTCCAGCCAGTCCAGTGTCCTTTTGTGAGCAGTGGCCTAGAATAAGTTTCTTAAGAGGAGGATGAGGAACAGGGGGGCAGCAGCAAGTGGTTGTCCTCACCAGCAGTAATTGATGGTTTAAGAATTTCTTGTGCAAAAGTTTGCATCTGGAGCATTATGTCTAATAGCCACCAGTGGGTTTAATCTTCCCAAATCCCCCTTCTTTTTTCCAATTCCTTTCTTGCTGTGGAATCCACAGCTTCCTGTGACAATGGATGCCACACTGCAATTCAGAAATTATTTGAAGAAAGCGTTTCCTTTTTTTTAAGCCTGATAATTTCTTTGTGTGCCTCCTTATGTTTTTATTGTGAGAAGACATGAAAAATCATTCTCTATAAACCTTTTTCATGGCATTTATACTTTTGTAGTACTCTACCATGAAGAGAACTCCATGGTTTGTTTTTATAGTATTTGATTTTCATTTACCTCTCTTCTTGAGCTTTGCCAGGTAGTCCTCTTGAAGAAGTGTAAGACTAACTTGATTTAATCAGAATGGCAAACTAGAAAGCTGAAATGAAAAAGTTAATTTATTTAGTCTCTTTTTATAGAAGCTCTTCCAAAACCTGCCATCACTGTGGACTCCTCCATCTGTATCTTTTTACATGCTGCGTATACCATGAGGTGGGTTATTATGAACAACCTGCAATACAGAAAACACATCTACATCTTTGTTCTGACTGAAAGTGTAATTACATTAACCACTTTGTCTTATATTGATTAAATAAAATTTATTTTATTGGTTTTGTTTGATAATCATTGAGCTCTGACGTCTTTTGTGTATTGGCTTTTCTACATCCTTTTGGCTAACATATTCTGTCATATCTACTTTTCACCCACATGTATAATTACACACTCAATAGAATTTCATCTGCTACTTGATTCAGGTTACTCTGCTGTTCTCTGCTTTGATTTTCCTTAGCACATCTCCACAGGCAATTTTATTCTGGATAAGCCTAAAAGCCTATTTCAGAATCCTGAAAGCCAGTTTCAAATATCTTTTCCCATTTTGAACAATTCAGGTCAGAAAGGCTGTAAACTGGCCTCCTTACTGGTCTCCTAAGTGTATGTGGTCAGTGGTAACAAGTACGGTTTGAACCATCAGTCTTTACCTTTTTAATACAGATTATTCCTTCAGATGTAGATTTACATGAAGACTGTTTATGCTTGAGCAGTGCAATAATCTGAACCTTATTAAACCAGCTTTTAATACCAGCTACTGCTGGAGTGAGTCAGAGAGGTGATTCAAGTGCAACGTTCCCATTTCCAGACAATCTGAGTTCACAAGAGAATTCCTCTTGTGAAATGGCAAAAACTTGCAATCCTGATTTTCGGTTGAGAGGACAAGCATCCAGCTATGCCCAGATCTGGCTATGAGAAGCTGAAGGGTTGATGGGAAGAAGGGTTCCTACTCATCCTTCTCCTGAATTCTGTAAGCCTTCTTAGTGCTTTTTTCATCCTACCACCCCATTTTGTTTCTGAGAAGTTGTACTCAAGGCCACTGTACCTGAGTTCAGACCATCATCCTGTGCTGCTCATTTGATTTATTTTGCGTAACACAACCTGTTTATTTCTGCAGGCATTGCACCCAAACACATGCTTTTCTACACCATTGTATCCACAGCAGAGGATGAATGCCTGCTATTGCAGGAAGATCTCCAGTGAAAGAAAACAACGGTAGAAATGAGGTCTTTCAAAGCTCACCTTGCCCACAAACACCTTCAGTTTATATTGCTGTAACAATATGTGCATATGCTGTACAAAAAGCTTCTGGTCTCTTAATAAGAAAATTGTCTTTGAATCTGTATATTAGCTCCGCCAGCCTAGTAGGCACCCACTTCTGCTGTTCCTAACACTGTTTTTATAGCTGCCCTTCATGTGAAAATGCTACACTGAGCATCATGAGAAGCTGATGTTTGTGCATCTGGCCAGCCAAATAGAAGGAGCTGCAATGTAGCGTGGTGACTCTGGCTTTTTTATTTGCTTGTTTACAGGTAGATTTACAACCCACCATTATGTGGTTGACTTTTGGGATTATGGGTTTTAATTTACTTCCCTTTATACATGGAGATGAGAGGGTATGGCAGGCACATCCTTTGCTGTAAAACATTACCATATCCTGGAACGGGAAGAAGAAGCAATTTTGTCAATATTAATGCACCTACCTTTCCTCTTGCAAGGCTTGCACACCTAATACATTATTAAACCTAGTAAGAGAGAAGCACTGCCTTCTCTCTTGTTGAGATCAACCTATAAGCAAACTGATTCTGAACTCTCTGTCATGCTGAGACAGCATGTGCTGTTAGACGTCATTATATCTCAGCATTGAAAACAATATAGAAAGCAGCCTGACTGAAGCTGTGTTTCAAGATCTTTTTCCCCTCTGGCAAATAATGTTTACTTTGTTTTAGTTGAGCAGATTTTTAGAGATCATTATATCTAAAGTAGTAACTACTAGTTTAACTCTTGTACCGACATTGCTTTCAGATAAAAGAAAATAAAATCTCTTTCACCATGACAGAAGACAAGTGAATTCACTTACTCTGGTTTGTTTTATAGTGTTGGATTTTCATTTACCTCTCTTCTTGAGCTTTGACAGGTACTCCTCTTGAACAAGTGTAAGACTAACTTGATTTAATCAGAATGACAAACTAGAAAGCTGAAATGAAAAGAATAATTCATTTAGTCTTTTTTTTGTTTTGTTTTGGTTTTGTTTTGGTTTTGTTTGTTTGTTTGTTTGTTTGTTTTATAGAGGCTCTATAAAAGTGCTTCTGGAGGATCAAAGTTCTTCAGGTAATTTTTCTGTTTCCATGCATGTGTTACGTACTAATAACACAAAGGTCTACAAGCTAAAGAAAACAAAATAAGTCAAGCAATGTACTGAAAAGATCAGGCCACTGCTCTCTTTTTAAGGGAATTATTCAGATTACTTAGTGAGAGGATTACAACATTATTGTGACAAATGTGGAGTGGCTGTACAGGTAGACATCACTGAAAAAATGAGATTTTTGCACAAGAGATTTTAATGAAGACAGAGTGGTAGACATCACATGACTTTTTAGCTAGGCAGGTTTGCTAGCTGGCCTGTCCAGTATATGCATTATTTTGTTCCAGTTGCTACCTGCTAGAGAAACCTGTTGTTCACTCCTTCCATGATGTTAAGTGTATCAGCACTCCTAGAAGAACCAGTTGCTAAGAATAACAAGAGAAAAATGAAGCCAAAGGACTTAACATGTTGTTTGAAGAATGTTCCTGGTACCAGTTTCTTTACCTTCTTTGTGAGTTGGGTCTTTTGTTAAAACCATGGAAGTTCTCCTTGCTCTTTACATGAAATGCTGCTACTTTATCTGAACTGAGATGCCTCTGCAGTTGCAGGGTGTGGATGGCAGAATCCCGAAATGCCTTTCAGCTGATCTCCCCAGAATCATGTTTATGGGATAATGCAATAGACACAGTTTTTGGAATTACACTTCCAGCACAGCTGTTATGTGGGAAGTCTCTGGCTAGAAATACGTTTGTGGGAATGGCCTAGAGATAGTCCATTGATGCTGCTGTTGCCTGTGGTCTTCTTTTTTTGCTAGCTATGGGTCTGCTGAAGACAAAAGTGACAGGTGAAGGGAAGATATGTGGAAGAAAAATCCTCTGAAGCAATGGTAATAGGGGCACTGACAGCTTCCAAGGGAGTCTGGCTTGTTTTGTGTAATCAGAAGAGGCTGTAAAAGATGATAGTGACTGAAAGGATTTGAATGGAAGGGATGAAGCTACTGCTTTTGGTTGCTTAAATATGAAAAGTTGCACTTGGTGAGATATCATGTCCCCTTTACAGCTTCTCTCAAACCTGAAAATTCCTGCTTTCGGACACTTTGTGTATGTTTCTTGGGCTCTCTGGGTGTTACAATATAATAGTGTTATTGACAAGAACTCTGCAGAGTCACAACTTTAAAACAGTCTATTTTGCTCAACATAAGAAAGCAGATATTGCTGCTTGCGCTTATTCCTGTGGCTCATTCAATCTAGTCCAGGCTCTCAGTGGCAGAGGTCAGTGCCAGAAGCTCTAAAAGCATGGAAGAAACTGGCCACATTGAAAGATTTAAGGTAACTCGTCTTCTTCTGCTGACAGTTCAATGTGCAATCATAACGATAATCATAGTTACAAAAGTAATAACATTTTTTAAAACTGTGGGTTTAGGTTTTTCATGTTTATATTGCTAAGTAAAGCCTTCAGAAGTTAGGATACATCAAGCTAGTGCTTGACTGCAAATTTGTACTTCTACCCCTCAATTTTCAGTACATAGAAGAGAAAGAGGATCTCTAACAGACCAGCCACTGAGTTTCAACGAGGTGATGTAAAACTAATGGCACAGGGCATAAAAATTCCAGTCTGAGGCCATGACATGTAATGGGTATGCTTAAAATTAAATACATTGAATGGGTATTTCGGTGAAGTCACTGAGGCGAGGAACACCAGAGAGAGGGATGGTGCTGGTGGAGCCCTTCTGCAGCAGCTAAATTGCAAGGAAACCCTCGACAAAACCGAGGAAGAGAAGGTGAGGGAGAGGGAAATGGAGAGCGAGGGAGGAAGTCAGTCCCAGCCCCTGTCCCTGGGCAGGGAGTGAGAGCTTCTGGGGAGCAGCAGCTCTGACTCACCATGGGCAGAGGCAAAGGGACGGGGCCTGACCCGGGCACGGGCCCCATCTTGGCTCAAGGTAAGAGCTCAGCTAGTGATCATCCCCTCGCTGAAGAGGACATAGCCACGGTATCCACTCGGGCAAAAAACATTGCCAGGAGGACAGTGCCAACCCAGACAGAGGTGTCTCTCAAGAATGCAGCTGTCCAGGTCTCTGGCTGCACAGAGTGTCTCAGCCTGGCAGTTGTATCGGGGGAGAGCAGAGAGAGCACCTGTGTGTGCTGTGACCAGGTGAATGATTCACTCAGCCCAGCGGCTGAGCTGAAAGAGGAGGTGGAAAAATTGCAGAGTATCCAGGGCTGTAAAAGAAAAATGGATTGGTGGAATAATACCCTACCATCCTTGAGAGAAAGCCTTAAGGTGGAGGCTTCATGAGAAGTAGAGGATCCTCTGCCTTCCTGTCACCTGGCAGAGGCAGGGGACCTGAGAGAAGAGGGGAACTGGAAGTGGGTCTCTGCTCCAGGCAAGAGGCGAGCCTGACTTCCCTCACCTTCACGTGTGCCCTTACAGAACAGGTATATGGCCCTGGAAAATCAGGTAACTGAGGTTACTGACAAAGGCCTGTCCAGGGAGTTGCTGGGGCAGCCTGCCCCATGCGTTAGGACTGCCTCTGCTGAGAAAAAAGGGAAGCCGATTGCTGTAGAAGATTCTCTTTTGAGGGGACCTGAGGGCCCCATATGCCGGCCAGACCCAACCTCAGGGAGGTCTGCTGCCTCCCTGGGGCCCAGGTTAGCAATGTTACTGAGAAACTCCCAGGGCTGGTGCAGCTCTCTGGTTACTACCCACTAGTGGTCATGCAGGTGGGCACTGATGAGGTTGCCAAGGCAAGTCCCAAGGTGATGGAAAGGGATTTCAGAGAACTAGACTAAATGCTTGAGGGATCAGGAGCACAGGTGCTCTTTTCCTCAGTTCCTTCAGTAGCAGGAAAAGCTGAAAGGACTAGGAAAACACAACTGATTAATGTGTGGCTTAGAAGCTGGTGCCATCGGATGAACTTTGGGTTTTTTGATCATGGAGATGTTTACAGGGCACCAGGTCTGCTAGCAAACAATGGCATAGAGCTATCAAGAAGGGGAAGAGGATTCTTGGCCAGGAGTTAGCAGGGCTCATTGAGAGAGCTGTAAACTAGATTTGAAGGGGGTAGGGGATAAAAATCCTGGATGGTTTAATTTTCAGGACACCGGGCCTGCTGGCATTGGATGGGAAGACCCTGTCCTGCAGGGGACAAATGTCCTAGGGCAGGAGTTAGCAGGGCTCATTCACAAAAACTAGATTCAAAGTGGGAGGGGGTTGTAGCTGGGTTTGAACTACTGGGGCATTGTTCTAGAATTAATGAAGACCAGAAGGCCTCCCACCTCCCAGAGTGCTCAGCTGGCTCCCTGAAATGCCTGCACACCAATGCAGGCAGCATGGGGAACAAACAGGAGGAGTTACAAGTCTGTGTGTGCTCTAAGGGTTATGATCTAGTGACAGTTACAGAGACATGGTGGGACAGCTCACATGACTGGAATGTGGTCATGGATGGCAATGTCCTCTTTAGGAAAGACAGGTCAGCAAAGCAAGGCCAGCAGGCAAGTTACTCCTTATGTGAGAGAGCAACTAGAATGTATTGAGTCCAAGGGACAGAAGAGGAGCAAGTGGAAAGTCCGTGGGTGCGAATTAAGGGGCAGGCTGACATGGGAGACACAGTTGTGGGGGTCTATTACAGACCTCCTGATCAGGATGAGGGAGTTGATGAGGCTTTGTACAGGCAGCTGAAAGCAGCCTCACAACTACAGGCCTTAGTCCTCATGGGGGATTTTAACTACCCAGATAGTTGCTGGAAGGCCTACAGAGCCAGCCATTCACAGTCTAGGAGGTTCTTCAAATCACTGATGATAAGTTCTTGATACAAATGTTGAACAAACCAACTAGGAGAGGAGCGCTGCTGGATCTTGTGCTCACCAGCAAGGAGGGTCTGGTTGCAGTGGTGATGGTCAATAGCAGCCTTGGCTCCAGTGATCATGAGATGGTGGAGTGAAGGATCCTGTGTGGGAGGAACAGAATACCTAGCAGGACCAGAACACCGGACTTCTGCAGGGCCAACTTTGGCAAACTCAAATGGGAAAAGAGAATCTGTGGATCACAGAAAGAGGGGCTGGCCACTTGGGAGGAATATAGGACTGTTGTCAGAGAATGTAGGGAGGCAATTAGGAAAGCTAAGGCCTCCTTGGAACTAAACCTTGCTAGTGAGGTCAAAGACAACTAGAGGTAATATAGGCCCACTGCTGAATGAGGTGGGTGCCCTGGTAACAGAGGATATAAAGAAGGCAGAGGTACTGAATGCCTTCTTTGCCTCTGTCTTTACTGCTGCAGACTCTTCCCAGGAGCTCCAGATCCCTAGAGCCCCAGAAGAAGTCAGGATGAAGAAGTTTGCTTTGGTAGATGAGGATTGGGTTAGGGATCAGTGAAACAACCTGGACATCCATAAATCAATGGGTCTGGATGGAATATGCCCGTGTGTGCTGAGGGAACTGGTGGAGGTCATAGCTGAGCCACTCTCCATCATCTTTGGTAAGTCATGGGCAACAGGAGAGGTGCCTGAGGACTGGAGGATAGCAAATGTCACTCCAGTCTACAAGAAGGGCAAGAAGGAGGACCTGGGTAACTATAGACTGGTTAGCCTCACCTCCATCCCTGGAAAGGTGATGGAACAACTTGTTCTTGGCACTATCTCTAGGCATATCAAGGATGAGGGGGTCAGTAAGAGCAGTCAACATGGTTTTACCAAGGGGAAGTCATGTTTGACCAACCTTAGAGCCTTTGATGAGGAAGTAACTAGGTGGATAGATGATGGTAGGGCGGTAGATGCAGTTTATCTTGATTTCAGTGAAGCATTTGACACTGTCTCCCACAGCATCCTCGTAGATATGCTGAGGAAGTGTGGTCTTGATGATCAGGTAGTGAGGGGGACCATGAACTGGTTGAAAGCAAGAAGTCAGAGAGTTGTGGTTAATGGGACAGAATCTAGTTGGAGGTCTGTAACTAGTGGTGTCCCTCAGGGGTCACTGCTGGGACTGGTGATGTTCAATATTTTCATCAACGACCTGGATGAGGGAACAGAGTGTGCCCTCAGCAAGTTTGCTGATGACACTAAACTGGGAGGACTGGCTGACACACTGGAAGGCTGTGCTGCCATTCAGTGAGACCTGGACAGGCTGGAGAGTTGGACAGGGACAAACTTGATGAAATTCAACAAGGGCAAGTATAGAGTCTTGCATGTGGTGAAGAACAACTCCATGTACCAGTACAGGTTGGGGGCTGACATGCTGGAGAGCAGTGTAGGAGAAAGGGACCTGGGGGTCCTGGTAGACAGGAGGATGACCATGAGCCAGCAGTGTGCCCTTGTGGCAAAGAAGGCCAATGGCATCCTGGGGTGCATTAGAAAGGGTGTGGTTAGTCAGTCAAGAGAGGTTCTCCTCCCCCTCTATTCTGCACTGGTGAGGCCGCATCTGGAGTATTGTGTCCAGTTCTGGGCCCCTCAGTTCAAGAAGGAGAGGGAACTGCTTGAAAGAGTCCAGTGCAGAGCCACAAAGATGATTAAGGGAGTGGAACATCTCCCTTATGAGGAAAGGCTGAGGGAGCTGGGTCTCTTTAGCTTGGAGAAGAGGAGACTGAGGGGTGACCTCATCAATGTTTACAAATATGTTGAGGGGGAGTACCTGGAGGATGGAGCCAGGCTTTTTTCAGTGATGTCCAGTGATAGTACAAGGGACAATGGGTGCAAAGTGGAGCATAGTAGGTGCCAAGTAAATGTCAGAAAAAAACTTCTTTACTGTGAGAGTGACAGAGCATTGGGACAGGCTGCCCAGAGAGGCTGTGGAGTCTCCTTCACTGGAGACATTCAAAACCCACCTGGACATGTTCGGGTGTGATGTGCTCTAGGTGACCCTGCTCTGGCAGGGGGGTTGAACTAGATGGTCTTTTGAGGTCCCTTCCACCCCTAAGGTTCTGTGATTCTTTGAAAACATATCTCATTTTAAAGCAACGTCAGGTCATGTCATATACTTGAGATTAGTAAAGTAATTTTAGGCTTGTGGAAGTCATCAACTTCAACACCAGGTTACTGTTGTTACTATTGCTTGTACAAGGCCTCAGTTTTCTGCTAGTTGCTTTAAACCTTATTATTTTAAAGAAAACTTGTATGCTTTACTTAATTTCTAAGTTGGCTTGAACTTCAAGTACCAGTAATAAACACTTATCAGAAAGGCAAATCATGACAAACCCTGTTATCTGAGTCTGCTTGGCTCTGGGCTCTTTGCCAGTGCTGCCTCAGTCGAGGACAGTTTTTGGAACAGATCTCTTGTGCTTAACTATCTGGATTTTATCTAGAGCCTTACTGTGTCCCATGCTCATCCTGCTTACATTCACAGTGAAGGTGTGCTCTTGTCTTGTGTGTATCAAACTCTTTCCCTTGCATCTTCCTGGGAATGAAGTGATTGCCATTATCTGATTCTCCCAGGAAAATGAAGCTGAGGTTCAAGAGGGCAGCACTCATATCCACTGATGGGCCTGACAAGAAAATGTAATGAAGACTTAATGTAAAGAAGGAATAAAACTGCATGTTACCATCCCTGAGGGAATGTGTGCATTGAAAAAAAAAAAAGGACTTTGAGGCGAAGTAAATATGAGACAGACCTTTGTTTTTTTTTTTTAGGGGGGGAACAAAAGGATTAAGCTGACTATGCTATATCTTGTTACTCAGAGAATATGAAATAAGTTGTGGGGGTCTTGTGGTGTCTTTTTAATTTTTTTTATTTATTATTTTTTTCTGCAGCTGAGTTATATTTCTTTCTCACTTCTTTATCTCCATCTCCCTGAAAGCTGCTGGTCATATGCCTCCAATCCAAGACTGCTACTGTACTCAGTACCACGGCTGCTCTCTAGACTTAGGGCTGCCAAGCAAATGTTGGTCTTGGTTTTCCAAGGAGTACTTCGATTCTGTGTAATCACAGTAGGCACTGGAGGGAGGACAGTGAGAGAGAGGGGGTATATGTGAATTGGGGTGCTAGGACTAAGGCACAACATTACTTTAAGGCGTTCCAACAGGAATTCCCCTTCTAGCTAGGAAAGACCTAGTTTTGGTACTTGTATGATCCTTCATTAAGATAAGCTTACTGGAACAAAAGGAAGGAGAATTTAAAAATCAAGTCTTTCTGATATCTATATGGTCTTTGCAAATAGTTTTTTGTTTGAGTGTGGCTATCTCCATCTCTCCCTCCAAGAGATCGATACTGTGTTTGTCAGTCACTTCTGTGTTTTGCCTGTTAACAAGAAACTGTGTTTACTGTGTTGATAAACTCTGAACAAGCTGTGATGATGTTTCAGGTCAGTCAGTGCCTGTCCTGGAATGAAAGCCTTACTACCCGATTTAGAATTAACATTTCTGCATCAGGGCTGAGAGACAAAGGTCATAAAGAAAAAGGGACTTGCCTATATGCTTTATCTTCTTTTCCTTGGGTACATTTGTGTGCATGTTTCATATTGTTTATTTTGCAGGTGTGTCACATGTGAAAATTCTGTGAGTTATGGGTTAGCCGTCTTGCATTGGTGTCTTTTATTCTGTGATCTTCTATTACCTTGGCAGGTTGGTAGATTCCCTGAGGTTTCAAAGAGTATTTTGAAATTTTTCAAGTTTTCTTTTTTACTCATGTTTAATATCCAGGAAATATTTAAGCAACTGAAAACTTAAGTATTGTCTTGCTGTTCTACTGGGAACACTACTCATGATGCTTGTCAGCTGCCCTGGTCAGTTTTTTAAAGCTTTATGTCAATATGCTCTGTCAGCTATAAACCTTGGTATTGACTTAGTTAATGCTTATGAGTTTTTTTACTGATTGGCTCATTGTTTTGTTTCTATTAAAGGTGATCAGTTTGGGTGGTAGCTGCCATATGTGAGAATTGTAGACAGTAACTTAAGCAGAGGCTCATGTTTTGCAGTACTGACCAGGCATGGCCTAAAATGACCCTGATCTGAACTGCTCAGCAAGGAGTTGTCACTTCAATGCTTCAATAAGTCTCCCCAAGAGAGGTGGGCATATGAAGAATTTCCAAGGCCAGACAAAGATAGTAATCTTCATATGTGCATTTGCCATTTTGGCCTTTCAACTCCATTACAGCCCTGCCATTCAGTACTTTTGAATTTCCAGTTTAGCGTGTATTTTGCTGTGTGGCAGAAATTAAAGTGGTTCTCAGTGCGTTTGAAGAAAATGCTGGGGGCATGGTGGAAAGTTAACCAATATTTTTATGCAGCTAATGTTTCTTTTGAAGTCAGCACTACACATGAAAAAGATAGCTAAACCTCAAACACAGGTTTGATAACAAACTACCTAAGCCTATCGATAAATCAGCTTCTCTCCTATGAAGATTTTTTTCCCTTTGAAATTGTTTTACAAATAGTGTAGTCTCACCTCATGCGATAAAGAGAGGATAGTGTTTATGCCAAAAACTTCACAAGGCCTCCTCCTTTAGTGCAGATGAACAGATAAATGAGCTGAAGTACCTTTGTAAGATAGATTTTACATGAAATATGGAACACTCCACCCTCCCCTCATATTTAGAAACCAGAATGCTGTTTTATTTTCCAGGGTCGAATTTGTGTTGATATTTTATATTAACATTATTATACTGAGTTTATTGGTCTAATGATTAAGGATGGTTTTTCAAGAGACCTGTAGAGCTCTACAGAAAAGTCATTACCTTTTTAAACCTCGAGTTGGTGGGCCAAAGAATGTTATTTCTTTTACACTTCTGTGAGAAGGTGAAGGTCTATAATCTGTACCATACAGAAATTTAATGTAGCCAGAAAACTTATTATGGCCAAAAACTTCTGAAAACTGTGATAAGGTAGGTTAATAGAGAATATTCTCTGAAAGAAGGAGCAGATTAAAGTTATACCTAAAAAGATATCCCCAGACACCTGAAGATATCCTTAAGCTAGTAACTGACTCTTGCAACTAAGTATGCCTTATGTGAGGCAGCCACTGGTCTGTACAATATAATTCTACATTAAATGCATTTTTCAATTTAGCAGCATCCAGAAAGAGGTTTTCTTCTTTCACTGAGGGAAGATGAACCCCAAAGATAAGGGAAGCTGCATACATCAGTCTGCTCTGAGAATGATCCTAGTAAGAACTGGCTCCAGGTTTTTGCTGTAGATGTTTCACATAGACACAAATTTCTTAATCCAAATTTCCTTCCTCAAAAGAGAAAAAGACAAAAAAAAATAATCGAATCCTGCCTCTTGGGCTCAAAGCTGTGCAACAAATTGAAGTCATTAGGCTGTGTCTGAAATCTAAACTAAAAAGAGACCCTCATATAAAAGCTAAAATTGTCTTATTAAGTCTTTAATGTGGTTATAATTACTTGTTTAGAGGTGAGGACTTCACTTCATGGTGAAAATGCAGAGAGAACACCCAAACCTCAAATTCTGTCAAAACACAGCTGGCAGTATAACTCAAACACCTTCCTGGGGAAATAGCTGCAAGATTATTTTTTAGCTTGACAACATGAAACTTTGTGCAAGTCCTAGAGAGCTCTGAGTATCTGCTTACAAACAGAATCCAAACAATGGGTTATCCACAGTAGTGTCCCCTAAGATGTCCTCAAGACATGAACCTCTTATTCTTCCCACAGGCCAAGTCTTTCTGTCAATTTATAGTATATATAGCATGTGCTTGGGGGGAGGAATATGTATGCTACTAGATGACATTCTTCATTACTGAAGATTTTTATGTTTGGATTCTTCTCGCTTTTTTCTCTGCTTATGTGATGCTCCCTCTCCTGTGTCCTCTTTTCCCCATGAGTCCTCAGGCTCTAGAAAAAGTAACATGTGTGAGGTATAGAAAACAAGTCTGAACAGATGGTTGTACATTATTTCCTGTTCTGAGATTTTGTAAGTGATGGAACAAACTTCAGGTAACAGCCGAAGCCGAATGTTCAATATTTACTCTTTAATTTAGAAGGGGGTAAATGATCCCCCCCACTATGTTTCCTGCAAAACTGAGTTGAAGGACAAATTATTATTCTCACTCAGATTTCAAGGTTAATGTAAGTAGAGGTAAAGTAATTCTATGTTGTCTCAGAGCTCTTGGTAGTGTCTCCAGTTCCAGTTAATTCCTAATGTTTTTAATAGTACCTAAAATACAAATGAACTAACCAAACAGAAGCAGCTGTTCTCAATTAATTTTTGTCTGATGTGCCTTAGTACAAGCCTATAGAAGAGCCTTCACAGTATTTTCCAACGTCATGCTCAGTGAAGTTCCTACCTGATCATAAATGGACCTTGCTGTAGGCTGTACTTACAGACTCAGTCCAAATATTCCCTTGCATTGTAGCATAACAACTACCTGAAAAAACATTGTAGAGAGGTTGGTGCTGGTGTCTTCTCACAGGTAATTAGTGACAGAACAAGAGTGAATGGCTTCAGGTTGCAAAAGGGAAGGTTTAGACTGGACATTAGGAAATTTTTTTTCAGAGAAAGAGTGGTTAGACACTGGAATGGGCTGCCCAGGGAGGTGGCTGAGTCCCAATCCCTGGATGTGTTGAAGGGTTGTTTGGATGTGGTGTTGGTGGATATGGTTTGGGGGGAACTTTGTAGAGTAGGGATGATGGTTGGACTCAGTGATCCCAAGGGTCTTTTCCAACCTGAACAGTTCTATGATTCTTTGATTCTATAAGATTTAGTATGAGGGCTGAGTAGCATAATTTTGAGTGTTATGTGGATAAAAAACAACTTGGCTCACTTATGAGCTGTCTTTCCAATTGTTTGTCCTGTAGTCTGTCCTCTTTGCTGAACTACAGAAAGTTGAAGCTCAGCAGTCATTAGCCTTCCATTGCAGTATGGAGGCTGCTGGCACCTGGGATCTATAATGTACTACCTAGCTTTTTGGAGGAAAAAAATGAGAACATTGAGACTCATAACACTGAAAGCTGCAGACAGTCTCCCTTCCTTCAGAGAATAAGTATGTGTGTGTGGGCATGTTGTTGGGGGAAAGGAGTGCAGGGAGAGATTGCTGAACCTCTGGAGCCATACTGGTTCCTGATTTACTGCAGAAGCTGCGTGTTGCTAGTAATGACCTTTGCACTGAAGTTTATAGCAAATGTTTGACTGGTGGAAAAATTGTGTTCATTTCTCCATCCTACTGAGCATTTTACATTTTTACTTGGAGTTTGTGCCCTCATGACTAGCAGTCAAGTAGTTCACATCTCATGCTGTTGTCTGCCAGACACAGTAGTTGGAAACAAAAAGGGACATAATAACGAAGAAGGACAACATTCAGCTACAACACTAAACTTCTGAATGTGGTAAAGATTTATTTGGGCCTATAGTATTACTAAGATTAGGAACTGTCTGATGCCATAAACTAACTTCTATTAGTGTGGTCTCCTGCAGGATTTGAATTTGAGTTTCTAACATTAGTAAACATGACCTCTGTCACTAACTATTGGATTTTTGCCCCCTATTAAAAAACTGGAGAACAATTTGAGTATCCAAACTGGATGCAAGGCTGGAGGAGAGTCTGCACACTTTTGGCAAGGATAAATAGAAGCCAGAGTTATGAAATGATGTATTTATGTTTGCTGAATGTATTTGTCATATGTCTTCCTTTGTATAATGTAATTCCAATATTAAGAAAACCATATTCAGTAGTCATGAATGTAGGTATTTTGTAGGCAACAGAGCAAGCTATGCAGTAATATTCGTAACACTTGTGTATTTGAAGTGACTAAATAGTGTGCCAGTTTTCTTTCTCACACAAAAGCATCCTTTTTATTATTATCTCCACCCTTTTTTACAATTTGTCTAGCATAATTGTTATATTTCTAGCTGAAAGAAAAGGGGAAGCTTGAACCACATGGTTTTCTTTTCATGTCCGATTTTTCTTTTTGCCTCTGGTTGCTGAATGGGGTTTTTTAAGAGGTGCAGAAATATTAAGAAAAATATCCATAGGCCAGAAGTGTCACTGGGAAGACTACATTTTGTAATGGTTTAGATCTTGCAGGATCTAATATAAATAATAAGTAGATCAGAAAAGTTTGAGATAATGACTATTTATGATTTAAAGCATCTAGGGAAAGATAGGTAACAAAAACAGTGCAATAACTTGTTGAGTTTCCTTTGAGTTGGTGGGAGAGAGAGTTTCTATACTCACCACTGAAAAAAACAGAGGGACTATTGGCCTTGTTGTATTCAATAAGACCGTGGTTTAAATGGGACCAAGGTTTCACAAGTTTCCACTGCCTGTGTCATGCCTTGCATTTATTGAAATTAAGGCCAGCCTATCCCATTTTGAGGGTGAAATGTCCCTAATATGAGAGTAAGTACCATATTTAAGGTCCTTTTTATTTTTATTTATTTATTTATTCATTTATTTATTTATTTATTTATTTATTTAAACTTCAGCACCATTCTTTAAGTAAATTACATCAGGTCCTGGGAATTGAGGCATATATCAGAACAAAAACAATAACATAGGTCCTGGTGGTTTGGCCTGCAATCAGGAGCAAATGTGTGGGAAATTTAAATAATCTTCAGACTGACTGAAGATGATCTGATGGAGAATTATAGGTAGGTAACTCAGTGATTAAATTCTTTATAAATCATATCTCTCCCATGAATGCATTGCTGGAAGTCCATGAAAGGGACACATCTATCAGTTCTCCTGGAATAGTTGTGACATGGTGTCCGAACCTAACACATTCTCGGTGTGGCATTTTGCCAGCTTTTGAAAGGTATATTCAGATTTCCAACACATCCAGTCCTGTCATTGGAGTCTGGCCCTGCAAAGTGGCAGCAGCCAAGGCAATGAGATGTGTTCTGCTTTGATCATTGCCCAGGTTTGTGGTTGCAGTTTTAGAACACATTCTAACTTCCCTGAGATTTCTGGTCACTATTCATTTTATTTTTGTGTCATGAACCAAGCGATGAAAAAAAACCACAACAAAACAGCCCACAGGACCAGAAATATCCAAACATTGTATAAAACTTTACGAAACATCTAATTTGTCTAAGAGTTAAGATGCTTAACATAGATTACTTTCCATGTGAAGGACCACTGGACTTCAAGGTCCTTAATTCAGCAACTAACAAATGAAAAGAAAATTATATTTTGTGGCAAATTATTCTAGCTAAGCTGCTTTTTTTTTTTTTTAATTTTTACTTCTGAGTGAAAGATTATAAATGCTTTATTCATGTTCGATTACTATATTCTCCTGTAGGTTTATAAGCATACTACAAAGGATTTTCAATACATTCCTTTCTAAGGTGAATGAGTCAATTTTAAGAAACTTTTAATGAGTAATAAGATCATAGAATGTACAGAGACCTTTGAAGGTCATCTAGTCCAGCACCACCTGCAGTGCACAGGAACTTTTGTATCTAGATCAGGTTGCCCAGAGAGTCACAGAAAATGCATGCATTGTTTTACATGTAAGTCACTACTAAATATGGCCAGACATTATTTTGAAAGATTAAAAAATTTCTCAAACAGGAATATTGCAAATATATGACCATGATTGCACATTTCATGGCCCTCTAGTTATTTACTACTGCTATTGTGGCTACTGGTGAAGAATAGGCAAGATATTGATTAAAAAATAATCTATGTTTCTCAAATTTATAAATAAGAAAATAACAGAGTTCTTAATTTCAGCTGGTTAGGAAGAACTTGCTCTTGTACAACACTGTGCAAGTGATTTTGTGTGTTCTGGTGTGTTGTCTGTTTTAATCACCTTACTTCCCTCTGAAATGCCAGCCAAAACAAATTCCATTATTTAATTTATTTTTCAGGGCTTTATTACTGCTGTTAAGTTTCAGAATACAATACCCCCTTTTAGATATAAGCCAAAGGATTAAATAACCCCAGAGGATACTGTATTAACTTTTGGACCCTCACTCCTTAAGACAATGTTGTTGAAATGATTATAGCAGCAGGACCTGGGACTGACAAAAGGAAGGGCTGATCTCTGTCGAAATTACTTCCCGACAGCCTAATTAAGACCTTCCTTTCTGATATTTAGTGGTATGTGGGGCAGCTTCCTTTCTCCCCTTTCCTTGGCACAACTTGTCGAAGAGGAATGCAAAGACTGGGTGTGATCTTCCCAACATCAGAGTGAAAGGAAGTAACATACCAAACAGATGATGGTATAAGTGCTGCTGAATCTAATTCCACCTCCACCCCTCTGGGTCACCACTCAGCAGTATTTCAAAAGGCTAAAGTCAATAGTAATAACAAAAAGCCCATTCAAGATCTCTCAGTACTAGCACTGGAGATAGGAGAGCTAATTAAAAACTGAATTTATTAATATACCACATTTTATTTTTATGGGTAAGATGTGCTCAAGCACTTTGCAAGTTCAAAAGGTAAGGAGACTTCTACACCAATAATGCACTGGGATGTTCTGACTGCAACCCATCTTTGTAGAGCTGGGTAAATCTCTTCATCATGAGTAACAGTGCTCATTCTCCGGACGTGCTCTATTCTGAACTTAGTATTGTGAAGGTCCCCATTTCTGGTGGGACGACAAGGGAAGTTGAGAGGTTTACATCTTTCATCAACCCTCCCCCTGCAACTCTCTCATATTTCTCATATCTGATGCAGCATTCATTTATGTGTGAGAAACTTCCAGCTATCCAACAGGTATTACTTTTTGCCACCACCTCCGTGTAATGGAGTGATTAGTCAGACAGCACTCCTGGTGCATTCATGGAGGTAGGGTTGTGGAAGGACAGAGAATACCTGCTGCCTTTCTCGACAGAGCTACCTCTGCAAAATTTTGTTGCTTTCTGGCAGCACTTCATGCTAAACAATTGACTGCCTTCAGACTCCTCTGGCATGAGGAATGGCAAAGGGATTAAACTGAGGTTTAAATGCATTGTTTGGGCATCATATGAATGAACATCTATGCATTTGTGGAAGAGGTTGTGCAGGGCTGTCCACCTGGTGGACCCACTCCTTGTTGTGGTGGTAACCACTGAGCCAAGGAATCCCCTTAAATAACTGTCCACTTGGCCTGTCTTTAATGGAATTATTGTGGCTGTCTCAGACAGACCCCAAACCCATGTCTGGCAGTATAAATACACAGGCCTGAAGGGCTGCCAGCATCTTACAGTTAAAATTTAGTCCTTCTATGCAACAGCAGGGAAGATGTAAGCTGTGGTGAAAATAAAGACGTCATGAAGTTGTTAGGTCTCCATTAGCTACCTCCTGAGAGGAGGAGGCCTGTATAGATTCAGGCCAATAGCTCTAAGTGGTGAGCCAGTCATGCTGTGCAAAGAATGTGCAGCTACTCACCCCATGACAGCACATGTCTCATAGCCCTAAGTGCCCATTCACATATTCTGCCTTCTCTGTATGCTTTGGTACTGTCTTTAATTTTATGGTAATTTGTTTCTCTGTTTCCAAATACATATTTTAGAATCCTCCATAACAATGTTCAGAATAAAAAATTGATTTTCACACTGTTACCCAGTAAAAGCACAACAGTAGCCATGCATTTTAAGAATGCTTAGTAGTTTTTTTGAGGAAGAACTTTAGCCCCATACTCTTGTACAACCTCACTATAATGATGATGCATTGTGCATGAATGATAAAAGAAAACAATCTGGCAAGGAATTTAAAAAAATGTAAAGAAGAAAATCACATTTAAAGTTTCCTTTTTAAACTTGAGAAGATTTACAAACCTTGCAATATTAAGATGATTGCTTTGGGTTACTATAATTTGAAAATAATTTAATATCAATTTAAAATATCTGCATATTTTTGTATAACAAGCTTCGATAGCAAAGTCTGTGATAATGAGAGTTTGATGCTGTACTTATGGACACTTTTGCTCATAGCTCAGTGATGATGCTGTGAGAGATCTTGTGATAATTTGCCTGAGAAGGAATTATCCTGTAACATTTAGTCATTATTTCTTTGATGTGTGGTGTGGTTAACAGGCTTAACATACCTGATTCTAATAACTTAGCCTTGATACAGAACTGTCTCATCCTTTAAGTCCTATTGATTTTTGCCACAGCAAAAAGAGCTTGCACTCCATAATGCAAATATGTAGAACATTCAGATTTATACCTGGCCACAGATATGCTGAAGTTCTCTAGAGATTCAGGACAAATACTGATATTTTAAACCAAGAAAAGTTTATTGGAATGAACATTCACAAACTTGGTGGAAGGAAAATGTAGAATAAGACAACATACCATGAAGGTATAATATATGGTACAAAGCCAGCTGTAAGAGATGCACTGTGTAATTCCTATGGACTGAAATTCCATATCTAAATAATATGATTTTAAAATCAGTTTTACAGCATCATTCAACAGCTAAGATGGTAATGCAACCATGAAATGGAAAGGAAGTGGACAAGGTCACAGGAGTGCAGAAAGCACAAAGTTATTACAGAAAAGCCAGATTAATTATTCCAACTGGTATAGACCATAGAAAGGGGCTCTTGTCTCACAGTCCATCATTACAGGAAAAGAGAATCCGGAGTTTTGACCATGATATTAGAATTAAACTTAAAAAAGAAAAGCTCTAGAAAGCATTAATAAAATTAATAGTAAAAAAAAATTATAATAAAATTGCTGGGTTCAAATTATATTCATGCAAGAATTATAGAGGGATTCTGATATAAATATTTATGTCACTTGAATAGGTGTAGAAGATGAATAGCATGGTTCTAGTCTTTAAAAAAGGTGTGAAGAAGTATAATTGAAGACACAGATGAAAAAAACCTTGATTCTGTACCCTGTACATTTTTGACAACTGTAACAAAAGAGTAGATCTGAACATTAACCATAATAAAATAGTAGAACCAAACATTTACCAAAGATTTATATGACTTTGTTCTGGAGTAGAAAGGGTGTTTTTTTCAGGCCATGCCTCACAAACCTACTAGAATTTTTTGAGGGGAGATGAAATTTTATTCATATGTAAATCCAAAGTACGAATCCTAATACAAAAAAGGCTTTGACATGTTTATTGAAGAATAATGAACTCCAGTTCTCATAGGAAAGGAGAGCTTATATTTCTATGGAAAAGCAACCGATTAGCAGATAAGAAATAAAAAGTAAAAACAAAGGGTTAATCTTTCACTGTAAAGAAGATTGCCAGAAAGACTGAAGGTCCACCTCAGGCTTCTTTTTTACTGATATGTGCTGACCAGCCTGCTCCTAAATTATCTGATACGAGGAAAAATTGTGAGTTGGCAAAATTTGCAGTTGACACATAATTATTGGGACAATTCAAGTCCAATCAAAAGCTGACAGCAGAAAGTTACGGAAAGATCTTAGAACATTGGAAAACAGGATGATAAAAGGGCAAATAAAATTTAGTGCTGGTAAATATGAAGTAATGGACATGGGAAAAATTAACGATTTTTATAGGTACAAAACATCCTCTAAATCAGCACTCAAGAAGGAGATTTTTTTAAAACATTGTTTCACTAGGGATTAAATTGCCACTAATACTGTTAGAAATTGTTACTGTGTTCTCATTGTATGAGTTTATGTAAAGGATGGTTTCCAGGTAGAGGGATTAGCTTTGTCAGTAACTTAACTGTGAAAGTGTTCAAATATTAACAAAGAAATAGTGGGGAAAAAAAAAAAAAAAAGATGCAGTGTGCTACTGCAAAGCCATGGTTTACCTATGCCTTAAATATTGCATAGATAATGGTCACTCTATTTCAGAAAAGTAGCAATAAAACTAAAGATAGGTTAAGAAGGTTTTCAAAGCTGATAGGATGTATGAAATTACTTCTGCGTGAGGAGAAATAAAGTAAGACTCTTCATCTCAGATAACAGCAGGTAACATATAACAGTGGGATCTGGTAGTAATGTCAAAATTAAAAATGGAGCAGAGACTGTGAGTAGAGCATAATTTCTCACAATGCAAAAGATTGCTGGAATCAGGTAAAAAGTTATAAGCACATGAAAAGGACACTATGTCTCCAAAATATATGTAATCAAAGTAAGGTGTCTGTTGTAATGAATTTTTTAAAAGTAAAAATGGATTTAAAAAGAACCCAGGCAGCTTCACAGATCATAGTACATCACTGGTGCAACTTCCAGTTTGACAAGTCCCTAAATGAGTAAGTGCAAGAAGTTAAGCAGATATATCAGCAGAAAGGTCACACTGTCCTTGCTCTATTTGTCATTTTTCTAAGCACCAACCGCTGGCTACTGTCACAATTGCTGTGACAGGGCAGACAAACTAGTGTCTTAAACCCAAGTAAGTGAAGAATTTTAAAATCCAGCCCTGGTAATGGAAAAAAACAACAATGAAATAACTCTTATTCTACTCGTATTCCAGCACTATGATTCATTTCTTACCTAATGCAATCTTCATGCCTATTAATCATAAGGGTTTCTGAACAAATATTTGCATTTTATTAAGAATGATAGAAATTTTTATGTTTCATATGATCGCAATTCTTTCTGTGCTCAGAGGAGCTGACTCATCAGCTGATGCTAATATCCAGTTTGTACTTAATATGTTCAAAATATAAAGGTGTAAAATTACTCACATTGCCACTTCATTAATTTACATATTAAATGTTCCTCATCCTACTGCTGTGAGTGAACAAATACAGAAAATTACAAATGACAGAAAAGTGACGATGAAACTTTTGTTCTCTATTATTCTATCTAAAAATATGCAGATGTAGGCACAAGAAGGTATTGCTTTCACAATAGCTACTTTAAGAGTAATATATTGGTAGTAGTCCAATAGCAAATATTTTTGTCATTGGTAAATTTTTATTATTTTCATTTGAAATAATGGAAAAGGTAATTTTGGAGTTGGGAAGGAAGTGCAGCTTTCCTTAAAGCAGTATTTATTTGCATTTCCTGATAAACTCACTCCCTAAAAATCTAGATGTCACGAAATCAAAAGTTGTGGTAATACTGTGCCAAAATGACATGCTAGAAAATGACTTGCTCAATCATTGTTACCTGGAGAGGCAGTATATGAGCTATCTCCTGGGAAAGTCACAAATCTAGAAAAGCCTGTTTTTCATAGCCTGTCTCTAAATGGAAGGAACCTTCCTTGTATTTCCTTGAGTAGACACTCAGTAACGTCTAGCATGGCACCTTTAGATCAAACCATCTAATCACAGAATGGTTTGTGTTGGAAAGGACCTTAAAGATCATCTAGTTCCAACACCCTTGCCATGAGCAGGGATGCCTCCCACAAGATCAGGTTGCTCAAAGCCCCATCCAACCTGGTCTTGAACACTTCCAGGGATGACAGCCTGTTCTAGTGTCTCACCACCTTCACAGGAAAGAATTTCTTCCTAATGTCTAACCTAAATCTGCCCTCTTCTGGTTTAAAACCATTCACCCTTGTCCTATCACTACATGCCCATATAAAAGTTCCTCCTCAGCTTTCCTGCAGCCCCTTCAGTTATTGGAAAGCTGCTCTGAGATCTCACTGGAGCCTTCTCTTCCCCAGGCTGAACGACGCCAACTTTCTCAATGTGTCCTCATAGGAGGGGTGCTCCAGCCCTCTGAGTATCTTTGTGGCCCTCTGGACTTGGTCCAGCAGGTCCATGTCATTCCTGAGTTGAGGGCTCCAGAACTGGACACAGTACTCCAGGTGGGATCTCACAAGAGCAGAGTAGAGGAGGAGAATCACCTCCCTTGACCTGTTGGCCACACTTATATAACTCCATAATTATTGGTTAGAATAAGGAATGGCCTTGCTCAGGAAAGAAAAATCTCCTGTAAACTGCAGCCCTTCTGAGAGAGGCGAGATGATAATTCCCAGTATTGAGTCCCTGGGGTGGGTGCAGATGGCTGACTCCTGTCTCACTGTTTGAGTAGATGTGAATTTGTTCCTTGAGATTTATTCTTTTTCTGTGGTTACAGTTTTCTGCCCACGCAGGGTCACTGAGTGCAGGGTGGCAGCTAAGGACAGTTGTGCATGAGGGCGTTGTGGGTATTTCATCTTTTCTTCAACTCCCCACATGAGGCTAAAGACGTGCAGAGAAACTGTGGTCTTGTGCTAGGATTGCATCAGATACCAGTAACCCTGGAGGAGTGCGAGGGCTAGAAGAGAAGCTTAAGTACCCTCAGACCATTATGGATTTGTATGTCATATATTTTTAAATAAGGGTTTGTGTGATTTTATATTTTTGGAGCCCAGGTTCAATTGAATAAGGGCTGTGATTTCATAAAGTTTCTAAGGGATTTTGAATAGTTTTAACCAACTAACTACACTCAAAGTCATTATTGTATGTAATTCTACCATGTATAACATATTACAGAAGCAGATGAAATTGTCATCTGTTTGCTGTGAGAAACCCAGACAAAGGCATCCAATACCAGAAAATGCCATAGTTTTCAGTGTGACCTGAAGAAAGAGGTTAATGTCTTGGTCTCCAAACCACAACTCCTGGCTCTAATGAAGTGGCTTTCATGTTAATTGTCTCCTAAAGGTTTTTTCTCAGGCGCTTGGCACTTTTGTTGGCTTCCTTGGCTGGTTACTCAAGTTGGCATGGCATTTTGATTATTCCTGCTATTATGCATCTTCCTACTGCTTATCTTGGCCTCTCTACTATGTTTCTCATCCTCCCTCAACAGAGTTGGCATTGCTACCCTCCCAGTCTTTTCTCTTAGAGGCTCTGACAATTTTTTTCATCTCCCAAGGCACATCTACTAATGCTCTTAGCTGTTCCCTTATCTCTACCAAGTTTCTCACTTGCTTATTACCCCAGAACTTACTAGTGTTACAGCACACCTCTTAGTTATTCCAGGACATGCTTACCCCCCCACCACGCATCTTCTTTTTTTACTTTGTAATGTGGTCCATCTGGTCCGTGGATTTACTGTCTCATGATCCACTTCCTGTGCTCAGCTGATATGAATTCAATGGAGATGCCATGAGAAACCCTGCATTGCCAATTCCACTTAAACAGAGAAATTAGTGTTGCAACTGGGGATGGACTACACAGGTATTTCTAAGGTATTATAAGGTCCCTTCAGGGACCCTAAATAGGCAAGCAGAAGGCCCCAAATGTTGGCCTGTAAGTGTCTGTAGGACAGGAAATTGGGCAGGGTTTATGGCTATAGTTGTGCACATAGACTTTTTTTTTTTTTTTTTAAATGAAAGAAAAATACATGAAGGTAGAAGAAATCGTATTTGCAAAAAGAACTAAAGAAATCTCTAACAAGGTTTCACCACCATTGCTCTGCTTGCTGTACTGACTCTCCTAGACAGCCTATCTCAAAATACATGAAGACACAAAGAGACACATCTGCCTGTGTTCAGGCATACACTTTCATTTGTGATTTTACTGGTGTCCTTTGACAGCTCTAGAGAGTGAAGTGTCCTTGCTGAGCCCAGTTCCTATGAAGCTGCAGGTTCACATGCCCTCTGCATGCATTGCATGCATTCCAGGCCTCTGGAGGTGTTCTCTTTTCTGTACCTAGAGCTGTTACACTTTCACCAGCCACATGAGTAGCGTCAGCATCAGGTTCAGTTACTCTGCAGAAAACCAGCTCATGGACTTTAATCCTGAGGATCTCAAGGGCCTCCCAAGGCTGATAGGTGTCAGTCAAAATCAACAACATGCAGGTGCAAAGAGCATATGTAACAATCTACTTCTGCTTGCTGCACTGTAAGCCCAAGTGTCTCCTTCTTTTCCTTGCAATTCTGTGTTCAACATTTATTTCTTATTACCTAATATAGTCTGTACTGAAGAGAAAAGGTATATGCCACAAACAAAGCCTGTTAGTTTTAGCTAGCTTCTTTTCAGACAAGTTAAAGCATTTTTTTTTGCTGTAGCATGTAGTGAGTCCCACTCATTAGACTTGACTGTGTTCAGATAACCTGCTCTTGGAATTTGTGTAGGTTGCAACTTTAATCTGCTTATTAATGAAAAAAGCAGCAGCATATCAATGACATTTGTGCAGATGAGTACCTCTGCTATGATGAAAGAATTTATCTTCATATTCAAAGAATGTAATTGTCCTAAGCCAAGTTCTGCTTATCAGAAACTATAAAGGTCCCAGGTCTGATGTGCAATACTAAGTGGGGGGGGGGGGGAATGCAAGTAATCAAAAGAATGTGGCTTTGCAAGTAAAGCACCTGAAAGTGCGTAAGTGCTTCTGTGCAGCATTCTGCTGGTCTGCATTAAAATAAATAAATTCGAGAGCATTTTATTTTTATCATGTAGGAGTTGCAAAACTTAGTGACTCAGTGATATGATTAACAAATTTTATTCTCAGAGACAAAAATAACATGCAATCATCCAGCTATAAGAAAAACATTTGAAATTAGCCTTTCCTTGGTAATCTCATATACAATGTCATTTCTTGCTCAGGGCCATATCAGAAAACTCTTCCTAAATGAACCTTTTCTGGAAGAGCATGCTTCCTGTCTGAACAGGTCTCAACCTCCCAAATTAGAGGCAGAGCACTAAAATTCCACTTGGAGTCTTTGCTCCACCTTCTGTCTCATAGCAAGAGACTAACCAAAGCCATCTCTGAGAAAAGAAGCAGAAATGGAACAAAATGCTTTTACTGATCAGTATTAGCTGCAACTTGGTGCTGTGATTTGTTACTCTGTTTCTTTGACAATGCTAGTTGGACCAAGAAAGAAAGCACAAGATCAGAGCAAAGCCTCTCAAGAGTATGATTCTAGAAGGTTTTGGAGGATTTTTCAAGGGTCCTTCAAAACATTTTAAAAGACCTTGCTCTTTCAGTGAATATCCAAATTATAGAATTCTTGCAGGTGTGATAATGCACTAACATCCTTCATGTGAAGAGTAAGTTGTTTTGTTGTTTTTTTTTTTCTCTTTTAACAATATTTGTATTAACAATATTTGCAGTTGGGGTGGGATGGTGAGAATGTAAAAAAACCCACAAACCAAAAGATCTTGCAAATAGATTATTCAGAGTTCACAAAGAAAGTCTAAAAATTATGACTAAAACAGGAAAAGAAAATAAATTATCTACCTTTTGTATCTATAGTGTTTCTACATGTGATACATGTGGATCTTCTCAGGCAGTCACAAGGGATGGCTTAGAATTTTAAAGAAGCAGTAATAAACCATTTTCTTAGACCAGCAATGAATAGAAAATAAACCTTTCAGTGCCTTGGCTAGTTTTTCTTACTCACAAAACTAAATAGTTTGTCTTAACGGATCATCTTAAGAAGACAAAAAAGGGCAACATACTTGATTCAGGATGAGATGCAAAACAAATTCCTCAAATCTACCCATTTCACAGTTTTCAGTTTTGCCAAGAAAGTGGCTGAGCCAGTGCCTCTCTCACCCTCCTGCAGCCACTCCTCATGCCAGGTTCCCTGTCCTCCCAGCAGATCCCTGCTTGCCTGGTTTGTAGGCAGACCTGGCTGGCCTCTGTTCTGGGAGCTGGGCAATTTTTGGCATTAGTGTCCAGATTGTATGCAAGAGAGTATTTTTGATGCTAAAAAATACTGCCAGAGTATCACAAGGCAGAGGTTTCAACTGGCCTCCTAAAATCCCTGCCGTAACAGTGAATTGAGACCTCTCTTGCCCCCTAGGAGTGCCTGAGCTCCATAGAAAGGAACAGACAGTCACAGCACCATATCCTTTGTCTCTCAAGCACACACATCCTAAACATGCACTGGCTCCTGGAAACAAACTCTAGTGTCATGCTTTACGTTTCATGGAGGAGTGACTTTGAAGGACTTCCAAGACAGCAGCAGGGTTGGTGTGGTTTTGGTTTTGGTTGGGTTTTTTTTTAACTCTTTATTGTAATGTCTAGACCAGGTTTCTAGACTTCCCAATGATAATAGAATTATCTCTACAAAACACTGTACAAATAAAATAAGCTCTTTAATCTGGAAAGAGGAGTCAAAATGGCTGAACTCATGTGCAGTGAACTCTGTGACTTTGTTTGTGAGCATTGCATTTGGCAGTAGAGGAGTATGTAGAGGAAACTTGTATCCCTGAACCTATTTTTGATCTGAGTGTCTTCCAGCAATTTACAATGAGCCATAGATTCTCAAAGTCCTACCTAAATTGCAGAAGTGCTTTGGGGAAGGACACTGAGCTTTATGCAGGATTGATGTAGGGAGCACCCAATGCTGCATCTGAATTCTGATGGAGGAGAAGCAAGAGGCACAGAAAACCTGTTTATCTGTTAGAGAAAGCTGTTAGGGTTATGACAGGGTAACACCAACTTGGTCTGCATGCAGAAAAAAACCAAGCCTAATATTTTGGACAGCTGAAAGTATAATTTCTTGTACACATTGGCCTGTTTTGGACATTTTCTTAATGAGTAACTCAGCATCTCCAGGAGTCTTACGAGAAGCCCTATGAGAACGTGAAATATTTAGTTCAGTGGTTCTCATGAAGTGAATGCTTTTGCTTTTATGGCATGTTGAAGGGCTTTGAGATCTCAACCTGGTAAGTCTTGCAATCCTATTTTGAAGAAACAACATTTATCAAATTAATAATTCAACAAAATTAAAGCAGGGCTGCCAGGATTGCTCAGCTATTGCCGTTGTGTTGTGTGGGCGGACTCACACGAGCTGTAAGTTAGCTGCTTTAAGCATGGTTTGCAGGTTGGCTGCAGTGATGTGGGACTTACTTTAGACTGAAAGACCTTCATGGGAGCCCAGGTGAAGAAGTGGTTCATGCCCAATAATAAAATTAGACCTAATGTGAGTTTGCTGTATAGAGACAGCAGTGTTTACACATAACTGATGAGTGGAGGATGGGCTGGTAAATGCTGTTTGACTACACAATATGCTTTTGTGTAGGTGGTAAGGAATATGTTCAGCCCTCAAAAATAGCCATGCAGCCCTTGAAAAGATGATGACAATTTACACATATAAGTGAGTAGAGCAGCTGAGCTGAGGTATAGGAATTGTGACATCTGCTTTGAGTTTTCACTCGGTTACTCATGATCTTTCATTAAAATTTGTGTGGAGTGTGCACAGTGGGGATGTGAAAGGGGAGAGGCACAAATTCTGTCTTACTGATGGAGGTGTCAATCCATGTTGAGCTATGTGGTGGATGAGTCTTTAGCTTAGGACTCCCATAGTTATTGCCCAGCACCAGTCCTTCTCTGTATGTTTTCTACACCTGTTTTAACCACTTAGACAAAAGAATAGCATCACCTTACAAGTGCTAGAGTTCCCAGCACAGAACAACAGAAATGTGGGCAGTAGTAAAACACACTGTTCTTTCTAAACCATTGGTTGAGAAGCCCATCTGCAGAGAAATCCCAGGGATGTGCAAGGACTCAGGCTCCCAGCTTTTGTGTCCTTGTTGTCTGGAACAGCAGTAGCCTCCTGGCCATTACTTATTTTTGCTGGATATATATGATGAAAAACTGAATACCTTTTGGATATTGTGGTTTAAACCAGCATTGTTCATGTCTTTTCCCAGGCCTTTACAAGCTGGGAAAGTCACCTTGTGTTCAACCAATACTGGGTGTATCCTGCTTCAGCTATTGTCAGGGAGCCAGCATTTCATCACTCCGCAGGCACATTGCAGTCACATAATGGAGGCAGGAACTCAGCTGAAATAAAGCAATGCTGAGAGCTTGTGAGAAATGTAAATGATATTGCACCTATTGTCAGCGACATATCCCCTATTGTTCTCACAGTTATTTCCCAGCCGAAAAAATGCTGGGGAGCCTGCATGATTAAATCAATGCCTGCTTACTGTAACATGCTCTGTCAGGAACAGCTAACTGATCTAATGTGAGTGGCATACATCTGTGGCAAGGAAAACTGAGTAATGAAACCTGGTGCTTTGAGCTGCTGCAAAGCTGAAGCTGCATAGTTCTCTTTGGTTGTGTCAGCATTGTGGAGAAGGCTGGAAATGCACAATTAACTACAGTGTGGGGAGAAGGGGGTTTCTCCTGACCTGTGCTGGAATTAAAGCTAGAAGGATTTCAGTAGCTTTGACCCATAGGATAAAAATTTCCTTTTCATGGGAAAGCAAAAGAACAGGAATTCAGATGAGAGCTGAGCAAAGAACTGTAGCACCAGAAAGTTCACAAGGCATTTTTGCATACAGTCTGTTTAGTTGTCCTTGAAGAAAGGAGAACTGAAAAGATGATGGATTTTAGAAGATGAGAATAAATATGCAGGCATGTTGACAGATTTGTTATTAAAAGAGAAGTGAGATACCATTTTCTGTAAGTGTGTTATTTTCAGACACCTTACTGCGAATATTTTGCTTAATTTCAACAGTGTGATACAAGCATTTCCCATAATGTTTATAACCCAGGTCTTCAGGGCTTGCTCATGAGGACAAGGCTTGCTTGTGTGTATGAATTTGGCTGAACTTGACCACAGAAGAGGGTATAACTCAGGGTTTTCCTTAGCTGAACTATGAGATGTTGCAAATGCTTCTTATGCTGACTGCAGAGGAAAGTACCTTGATTAATTTACTGAATATGTGTTTGCAATAGTTCTTATTGAAGTGATAGGTACTTTGACCTTTCATGTTTTTAAACCACTTCAAAAAACTCAAATCTTAAATGGGCAATTTCTGTGGAAAGAGAAGTGAATATTTTGTCTTGGAAATGTCAGGTTGGTTGGTTTAATACATGTAAATCTCTTAATTAAGGTTTTGTTTTAGAAGTCGAGAGATCCTTAAATACCAGCCCCTTCCCATAAGGAGTTTTGGCTCTGGTGGATCCTTGCTTTCTGACAACTGAAGCATTTTGTCAGGAGACATCCAATCTGTTGTACTTGCAAGCAATTCTGTTGTTTCAAAGTACCTTGGGTGCTTAGTTAGTAGGTCACAGAGAAGTGGATGAGTTAGTGGCTCCTTAGACATTTCATTTTGGCCAGTGGGTCCTAATGCAAAAAAATTGAGGAAAGCTGGCAAAGAAAGACAAGAGAGAATAATTTCCCAGTTCCTTTTCTTCCTCATGTGCCCACACAATATGAAAAAAAAATACCACTTTTTCCTTTCCCCACCACTTTTAAAATTGAATTTCCCTAAAGTTCTCCTCTTCATTCCTCCCCAGGCTTCTTTTATGCCTTCTCTCTACAGGTCAATATTTCAGTATATTTCAGAAAGTTTAGCTGTTTCATTAGTTCAACAGTAGTGCTGAAGTCAGATCCAAGTAATAGCATCATATATGTACATTGCAGAAGTACTGCTCATCACTTTTAAGAAGAGTTTCCCATGAGGTAATAGCATGAGTCAGTGTGGAGACTGTGCAGCACAGACACAATGAAACAGGAATAATTTGCACAGAGATAAGTGTGATTTGTTTTGTGTCGGTTGTTTTTGACCACTTCTCTAATCATACACAAATCTCTTTTTTTTTGTTTCTCTCTTTTTTTTTTTTTTTTCCCAAGAGATGATTTCAAGAGGAGTAAAAATGGAGGCATGCATTTCTGTGGCTGCACATCTCTGAAAGAAACTGCAAGGTCAGCTAAAGAAATTGGCTAGTTGTAGGTATGTGCCAGACAGTGAGTATGCAAGGTCAAATTTGGTCTGTGGAAAGATGCAGGCAACTTTTAGCAACCTTGATGGAGCTGGCCTGTTTGTTTCTGTTTGGTAGCAGCTGATCTAGACATTACAACATTAGAATTACAACAAATTCTTTGTTGTAAGAAAAATTCTTTTTATTTTTCTCTTTTCTTTTTAACTCCTCTTTGCCTTGTTAGTGTGGACAAAGCCACCCTCTTCTGAGTCCCACTCCACTTGGGGCTCCTTGGAGGCAGGGGGATGAAATGTAAAGTCTTGTACTCACATCAGGTTGTTCTTAATCTTGATCCCTCACCTTTTCGCTTCCTGTAGTACCAGGATAAAATGTAGCAACTATTCATTTTATGGTAGATCTTCTGTCCTGGTTTAAGACAGGATGAAACCAATTTTCCTTTTACTGATTTTTTTTTTTTTTTTCTTCAGCAAACTTGGTTTTAACTAGTCACAGTGTGTTCTAAGGCTGATAAGAGTGGAATGTTTTTCTAACTGCTGGGTCTTCAAGGTCACATCTTTACTCTGCCAGCTCAGACACTACGGGGAGATCTGTGACCCCCCCATAGGAGGCTGAGTTAGACAGACAGCAAAACTGGCCAGAGATATTCCATTCCATATATCTACGTAAGCTCAGAGGAAGGTCAGAGATCACAGAAAACAACTTCCTTCCTGCTGCTTCTTCCCTTCTCTTCCATCCATGGCTGGTGTCAGGCAGGACTCCATTCATCCATCACTGTCGACCCCCAGGCTTGAGCTTTCCTGACCCTCATCACTCTGCACTTTCCCTGGAGGCAATTCCAGAATTTTTCAGGACTGTTCACAGCTCAGGAAATGCTGTGGGAGTTGCTGGGGGCGGGGAGAGGCAAGAGGCTTTTGCACATGTCTGAACATATTTGTATATAATTGTATACATTTTCTTATATCATTGGTGTTTAATTAAATCTGTGTAGTTTAGTTTTCAATCCAGCCAAGTCTCTCTCTTTTTCTCTCTCTCCTTCCCTACCTGGGTGGGAGGGGATCAAGAGCATTGTTTTCGAACCTGATTCAAATGGTGTCATCTTCCATGCCATTTATCTTAAGCCTGAATAGCAGAGACACAATATAAACATGCACTTTCCCTATTCACAAAAATGTCACTGCAAATTACTTTGTAAAATTACATAATTTCATTTCATTTATTTATTTGTCTGTCTATCTATCTATCTATCTATCTATCTATCTATCTATCTATCTATCTATCTATCTATCTATTTTAATTTAAAGAACATTCTACTGCTTATTTCTAGGACCTTGCCCTGTAATGGGAAAATTGTCTGTAATTTGCATTTTAAACCTGTCATCAAAGAACTACTTAGCAATACCTGTTGCAGATATCTTTCTGCCTCAATCTGCTCTGCCTTTAATCCACTAAGTGGGTGTTTGCCTTTGATTGTAAGAAAGTTCCCAGATGTATCACCTTTAATTTCCAAATAGTTAGAAGATATCTTCCAGTTGTTTGACCATTTTACCCATCCTTCCCAAACTGAAGGCCAGGTGTAGAAAGAGAGATTCTGCAGTGTTTCCAATGATGATAGGATTTTTGAGGCATTTTTTTAACTGGTGAGATTGCAAAAGACATTTTTCAAGGGAATTTCTCTTCGGTTTGTGTAGATGAAATTGCCAGGTTGGGAAACTATAATCTCAAGAAAATGGGAGAATTTATTTTAATGTTTGAGGTAAGAAATAAATCCACAATCCATTGAGGAACTGGTAATTAAGTCAAATTGCTTAATGCTTTGCAAAACCAAATGTTTTCCACTTTAAGAAAAAAGTCACAATTTTATTAGTTAGGTGAACATTATTTATGTGATTAGAACTTTTGGTACATGATGGATGGAAGAAAAGAGGAAAGCTACCACATCAAACACAGAAACACTAAGTACACAATAGCACTAAATACTTTTGGTTAAATATGTCTGGAATTGGATTAATGTTTTTGGACAACCCCAATACATATTCCTTTTAATTTTGGTCAAAATGGTCCTATTTATTTAAAATTAATGGATTTAAATGGTATTAATTGAACTCAGCTGGAGTTTTGTTATATGATCTAGAGTAAAAAGGGAAAGACAAAATGGCTATTTAATTTATTTGAAAATTACCTTAAATATTTTTCTCATTATTTACACAAACAACAAGCTTCACTACCGTGTTCTTTCTTGAAATTAAAAAAAAACAACTACATGATTGTGGGTGCTGTGGAGCTGCAGGTTAGGTGGTATGGAGGCGTCCTGTTCAGGTCTCAGATGACTTTTTGCAGTGTTGAAGAGCTTGCTTTTTACCAGTCAGACTAAATGTGAGAGAAAAGCTGCATTGAGCCATTTGCATCTGCCAATGGGCAGGTGCATGATTCAACTACTGTAGGTGCTTATATTTAAAAACAAACAGCTTACAAAGAGAAGCAGGGAAGAGGACATAAAAAATGTGTTTACTCCGAACATGCTTTTCAGCCTCTCATTGAAGCGTGCGTGTTGGGTTTTGTTGATCACCAGTTGCTGTGTGATATTTTCTCCAGACTGGCAGATGAGGGTTTTCTTTTCATGCTGTTAGGCCTGGATCTCATGCAGGAACATGATTAAGTTAAAAATCTGATCAGTAAAGCCAAACTCCACTTGAACCTGAAAGAACAAAACCACAGGCATTTTATTGCAGCTTCAGGCACAGAGTTGTCAGGGGTCTCTTTCAATCCTGGCACCACATGAGATATGTAAGAAATCACACAGACTCATGAATTTTGGACTTTTGTATTTCAGCTGTTGACACTGGAATAATATACAAGCCAGAATCATCCCCCACTTTGGGTGAACACCAGTGTACTCTGCATAGTACTCAACAGGTGAGAGGCATCTTTCTCCTCCCTTTGTGGCACCTGTATCTCCTCCCTCCAGGCTCAAAGGTCTGCATGCCCCTACTGCTATCCTGCTCTCACTGCTCTCTCAAGAGAGCATCCCCTCTCCTTGCCTGCCTCACAAACACCCCAACCCTTGTCTATGCTGCCATATGCATTTAAAAGGAGAATGTGCTTCTGGCAGAGGGCATCATTAAGCCCTCACTGTCAGTGTTTTGGAGGAAATCCAACATGAGTGACAGCAGGCAGGGGACCAGCCCCCATGCTTGCACCAGAGGGAAGCAGGATGCGTGTCGCAGGTCTGGGAGCTCCACTGAGCAGATTGCAGCTCTCCTCCCATGAAGAGGGTCTGGCTGGTGAGAACAATAATTAATTAAAAAAAAAAAAAAAAAGTCTTAGAGTTTTTTCAAATAAAATTTTGGGCAAGATGTTGTGATTTGCGCTGGCCCTAAGCTTCAGTGTGGGTCTGCCTCACTTGTTCCCTTATGAATGAACGTGAATTCTGCAGTGGTGCTTACCTTACTATGAAAATAACAGAGCAAACCCCAAATGCATTTCGTCCCCTGTTCCACTGTTTCTCTAGCTGTGGTGCAAAGAATATGAAAAGTGGTCCATAGAGTGTTTTCCAAAAGTATAAATAAAGCACCATACACTGGCTTTGAATTTTCATTTATTTTACTTATTTTAATGTTTTCATTTTTTTTTTTTATAACTCCTATATGCCAGAGCTCACAAAAACAGTGAGTGTGATACTAGAATACATCTATACTTTTTTTCTCTTTCTCTTTTTCATATAAACTATGAGGTGAATAAAAAGAGGTCAAATAAAGCTAAAAAAATTTCGAAGTTAATCCACATTTCTGCTAGTAGCAGCATATGGAGATGTCCTTTTTTTTTTTCCTCAGAAAAATTAGGCTACATTATGAGTTAAGTAAAGCTGATAAGCATTGTTTAAATCATTACAAGGGGTGGGTAAACAGATTTCCTCTGGGATACCGTCACAAACTATTTCAAAGTTCAAGGGAAGAAGCTTCCACAGCTTTCCTGGTGGGACAGTCCTGCAGCTCATTAGCACTCATTGAGTCCTTCCTGCTCTCTAGGCCCACCCTTCCTTTATTTTCTTCTAGTGAGATATTATTTTGTGATAAAAAAGTATAACAGGAACCAGTCAAGTTTGTAGTAAGTCAAAATCCCCATGTAATTCTGTATACTGCTACTAATCTTTTCTGCTATAATATAAAATAATTCTTGGTGAGTAAATTACATTTTTGTACTGCTCCATATGGCAGCACTTCCTTACGGAAATATAGTTGCATTACTTGGCTTGAAATACAAATAAAACCTAACAGAAACCTTTCCTTGAACCTTTCTTCTATGTCTAAGCCTACTTACATGTATAGTAATTCTGTATAAAGGTCAGTTCCAATTTTATTCACCCTGAAGGCTTCCCAGTAAAACCTCAGAAGATGTTCTGACAAGCTCTGCCTAACATCTTTGCCTCCAGTTTCAAGGCAATGATGACACCACTGTATTTGCCTCCCTGGGAACCTGGCAAAAGCCCGAGAGTCTTCACTCATTAAAACATGGGGAGACATTGTACAAAGGAGCCTTTTACCCCTTATCTCCAGATAAGATTTTAAAGAACAGAGAGGGGAGAAGAGAGGACAAGATCTTTAATGCATTGTCTTTTATGTTAATAATTTCCATAGACTTTCATCATAGCAAATCGCAAATTTCTTTAGACTTTATGGCCTGTTTAATCACACATGTCCATATACCAGCACCTGTTGACTACATAGACATTGGAGACCAAACAGACAGGCATGTGAAGTTTGTGAGCTGCAGTGCCTCGAAGTTCAGTTCTACCACAGCCTGGATGACACAGGTCATAAAATGCTGGCAGTGCTGTCAGGGAGTGAAAGTCAGCTGACTTCAGTGTAAAAGCACTGACCTGTTTCCCAAGCCAGTCTGGCCTGGAGCTGGGTTTCTCTGGAGAGTACACAAACCAGTTTACACTGTGGGAACTGTCCTGCAAGAGCAGGTGGGTCCTTGCAACTATACCCCCTTTGGACCCCTCTGCCCGTGTCCCCACCACCACTGTCCCCTGCTGCTGTCTGGCCTCTGGGGAGCGAAATACACATCCCAAAGTTAGTTTTTCATATTCCGTTTAACTCCTTTTTAATTTTTTCTTTGTTTGTTTGTTTTTTTTTGGTTTTCAACAATGCGCCTCATTACATCAGATTAGCAAAAGGAAAAAAATTGCCAGTTGGCCAATTTTTAGCATATACTGAACACAGTCTTTAATAGTTCCCATAATATTAACATATGGTGTCTTTGTCCTCAGGGCATTTGCTATTGACAGATGTTTCTCCTTTCTCCTGCTGTGTGAAGCTCAAAATTGCAACATATCCTGCAAAACACATTCCTTTGTTAACTCCTGCACCCACATTTTCACCTGATGATAATCAGCATAGCTAAAATCAGTCTAGGGCAGATATTAGGCTCTTACAGAGATGCTCAGCCTGGATCTGCCAGGCTGGTTGCTCCTAAAGCCCTTGCAAGGATCTGCCTGGCTGGTTGCTCCTAAAGCCCTTGCAAGGATCTGCCTGGCTGGTTGCTCCTAAAGCCCTTGCAACAGGATAGCGTTATGTGCTTCCCCTTCCTTCCCCTTCTCCTCAAGTATGCAAAGAGTGCTTGTGTCTTCAGAGTCAGGAATTTAGTAGATGGGGCAATATGCTTAATAACAAAGACAAGTAGCAGATAACACAGGTGAGGGTGGAAATAATGCAAACATTTTATTGCTGTAAACTTAACTGTTAACAAAATTAAACTTGTATGTATCCATATTCAGTTCCTGAGCCTACCACTGTCAAAGTGAAGTGGATTTTGTACACTGAAGATATCTGAGCAGCAGGCAGTGAGCATCTGAGATGGTGAGCATGCATGATCTTTGACACTGCAGATGATGTTTGGGAGCCATGTCCACATGTCCACCACTGGTGCCTTATCACTGCTCTTCTTCCCCATATTGATACACAGCACTGGAAGTCTGCAGTACAGTTTGTGTGCTGCTTCCTTACCTCCCACAGTGACTAGGAAAACCAAGTGGGGCTTTTATTCTAGAGCAGTGCTCTGCAAAGATTGCAGCACTGAGAAAGGAAAGTCGGAGGAGATTTGTGAGCCAATAACGTGTTGTTTCATACTTTTTCTGTGGCCAAGGGTAGAAAAAGTTTCAGTGCTTTTATTTTATTAAAAGTCAGATGAACACTGAATTTTCAGATTTTCTGATACTTGTATGTTTGAGAAATGAAAGCCTATTAAAAATATGCTTTTTCCAACTCTGCAAGTGGTCACTAGCTATTTCAGTCTGGGATAAAAAAATAATTCATTTGAGAAAAGCAATGATAACTCCTTCATAATGTCTGTTTTTCTTACAAGTGGGGGTCTAAAAGGAAGTCCTAACTGTGATCCCCTTACTACATGAAAAAGTATTTGCTTTCTTAACCCAGTTGCTTGGTATAGAATATTCTGAGTTGGAAAGGACCAATCAGGATCATTAAGTCCAACTCCTGTCCCTGTGTAGGGCACCCCAAGAATTACTCCATGTGCCTGAGAGCATCATTCAAATGCTTCTTGAACTCAGGCAGGCTTGGTGCTGTGACCAGTTCTCTGAGGAGCTTGTTCCAGTGCTCAACCACCCTCTGAGTGAAAAACCTCTTCCTGATATCTGACCTAAACCTTCCTGCCATTTCCCTGAGTCCTGTCACTGGTCACAGGAATGAAGAGATCAGTACCTGCCCCACCTCTTTCTCTTGTGAGGAAGCCATAGACTGCAATGAGTCCCTGCTGGGACTGATGTTTCCAAGCATCCTTCTCTCCTGGAGGAGATGCAGATGGCCAAGGCAATGGGAGGCAATGGGGACATGATACCCACCTGAGGAATGCAGTTGGACACTGGAGAGCTGGGCTCCATAGGGGTGCCTGGACACAAGAAGAAGTGTTATATTTATTGTATGCATTTATTTAAAAAATAAATACTTATTTATTTATTATGTACAACTTATCCACTTTGCTTTTTTTTTTTTTTTTTTGCTTACCCCTCTGACTAGAAAATGAAACCCAAAACCACTATTTAAAAGACCAGTTACCGCATAGCAACAGTATACAACTTCTAAGTTTCAGTTGCTTACTGAAAGCTGACATAGTGAAAAAATAATTTAGCCCTGTCTTTGAATAGCAATAAGGAAAGTATGTCCTCTTGAAAGATAGTTAGATAGATAGGGAGGAAGAAATTGTTCATTGAGAATCCTTTGCTGGATTCTATTCAATATTTTATACCCATGTGAATTTGGGATCACAATGAGCATGGAGACTAATACTTTAATCCAAGACCAATTCCTGTTTCTGGCAAAAGCCAGTGTAACTGAAAGAAGTTCAGCATTAGGAAGGCACTCAGAAAAAAAAATAAAATGTTGATAGCAAAGTGATGAAGCCTCTCTTGTCCATCCTTATTGGACTAGGCAATCTTGTTAACTCCAGTGATATAGCATGCATAAACCAGCCAGTATTAGATTACTTTGACTTGCATAAGAGCCATACCCCATGCTAGGGAATGAAGAGGTCAAGAAAGGAATATTCCACTCCTCAAACTCCATTCTTTACTGCGTAATTAGCTATAGGTGTAAGAGGGAATTATTTCCTACCTTCCTGAGGTTATTTTAATGAAATACTTTCATTAAATTGGTAGAACTCTGTGCATGTGCACTCTTTGTTATTGTAAAAGCAGATTTATATGACTTTCAGTAATGCTAGGTCCTTTTTATCGTCCATAATTAAATCAATATTAACCTCTTCTGCTCTAAAACAATAATACTGACTGACTCACAGTGAATATGTTGTGAAATACAAATTGTTCTGATTTTCAGTTTGATTGTGTGTCAGATCTGGCCTGGGATCAGACAGAGAAGGATGGGACATGCTGCCGTCCCTGTGGTAAGTGGCACATCCTTCTGTGAGTCCCCAAGACCGTGGTTTGTGTTGAATCTGATTGAGGAGTTCTCTAGACCCACTCTGAACCCTACTTGTCTTCGTGTGGTTTAAATTTTTTTATATGATGAGATGTAACATGCTTCATTCTCTTCAGCAAGCAGTTCTTTCCTGGGTGAATGTGTATGAATGATAGTTAGAAATCAGAGCGTAATTGTGCCTTATTAATCAGTAAGTTTTGGTAAGTGACTTGCCAAAAACAGAAATCAAGTTCAGAGCCATGTGTTGTTTGGGGATTGTTTTCTTTCCCCCTGTTGTGCCAAATTGGCCTGTTCAGCATGCAGCAACACAAGGCTGGCTCTCTGTGTTGCTGTCATGTCTACCTTGAGCTGCATGTAGGACATCCACTTGCAGATGCTGTCAGAGCGACTCACAAACAGGACTGTTACTCTTAGCTACAGTCTGTTGGTGAGTTTGTCTACACTGGTTATGCTTTGTTTGTATATTACTTCTAAGCAATTTAATTATTGAGAAAATTACTAGCAAGATCATGAGAATTTATTCAGTTGCATAATATTTCTAGTATGCACAATATAATTAACTTTGTTTTGGTGTTTGTTTGTTTGGTTTGGGTTTTTTTTAATTATTTTTAAAATTGATTTTACCTTTTTCCAACAGGGAAGTTATCTTGTATGAACTGACAGAAGCAATAAAGGTCCAATGCAGAGCCACTGATCACAAGTTGCTGCATTTTGAACAAGGTCAGAAGTTCTCGGCTTTGCTTTGAAGAAATATTTATTTGACCATTTCTTGCCAAAAGATGACAATGAGTTTTCCTTCTTCCTAACCACACCTCAGCTCCAATGTCCACAAAGGCCTCAACCTACAAAGGAAGACAGTTCTCCAAAAGTACTTTTTTATTTGCAGAGCAAAATGTTTAGCAAAAAGTTCCTGGTGTCTGTCCTCATTTGCTGAGTGAGGGGGAAGTGCCTTTTTTTTTTGTTTGTTTCTGTCAGACAGATCTTATCTTGAAGATCAGAGTTGAACTTGTGTTTCTGTTATTTTCCACTAGAGACCTCCATCAGCCCAAATAACTAGTTGTTTGGTAGCTGTGATTACTGGGCGTTTCTCAAGCAGCTGAAGAGGATATGGTCTTGCCAGTTGGCCTCAGGGAAAAGGCGGAGTCCCAGGTCAAAGGAAAATGTTTCTGTGAACTTTTTTTTTTCTCAGAGAAGCTGAGGTTTATCCAAGCAGGTGTGTTGTGAGAACTTGAAGAGGAAGGAATTTTTATGCCTTGAAGCAATGGCACAGAGCTGGCAAGAATGATATAATCTAAAATATGTCTGCCATTTTCATAATGCATCCATGTAGAACTTGAAAAGCTTCCTCCTTCTGAAAAGACCAACCCATGTACATCCAGATGTCTTGCATTGATGAGCATAAGTGCAAACATGTTCAATTCCTGTAAACTGAAGAGTCTGGAAGCAACATTCCTGGTTTACAAGAATCACAGCATTAACAAGGGGTAAGACGGCTTTAAGTGGCCAAGGTCAGAGGAGGAGAAGCCTGGACTTTTTGGATTGTTTCACTGGACTTCTTGTTTAAATTGAAGGCCAAGGCAGTGCTTCCTCTCATGAAACAAAAGAGCTAAACCTGCAAGAGCTGCCAGGACTCAGTAAGAAGTCTGTTTTTGGTTTTTGCAAGTGATGTATCCCTTGAGTTTAAATTCTTGGTTTCTTGGGTACATACTCTGAACAGTTAGAACAGATTTGTGCCTTTGTTTTGGCGTGAAGCTCTTCCGCTATATTATCAACACCAATACTTCCTGTGATTGAAATTGTGTTTGTGACATTCTCAACAACACTAGTATTACCTTTAAAACACATTCTGCAGTGTGATAATGAAACAAAAAAGCTGTTATCTTTTACAATCCTTAATTCTCCTGAGTGAGAGTAGCTAGGAAGCTGAAAGCACCTGAAATACACTAAAAAACCTTACAAAGTTGTTAATGCATAAGTGCTATAATAGTTGAGTATACTCCTTGCTATAAACTTTTGTTTATCTGTTCTCATAGAAGGCTAAAATACAGTTAAATCAGAAAATTGTAGCCAAAACAACTGATTTTATTCAATATATTTCTTGAAGTTATACACACCACTGGCTGCAGGTAGATCTTTATGCAAAATGAGTATTTGGGCTGTTTTATTTGGATTTCAGTTTCAAATAGCTCTTTCTGATAATGCTTTATGCCGAGTAGAGTGTAAGGATGAAGATGGTCTTAGTGTTTACATTTCTACATGGCTGTTGCTCAGCTGTGCTTTCTGGGACTGATTAGTTGCTAACTCTTAAATATGTATTTCAGTGTAGAAAAGGCGTGGTACAGTGGGAACCCAGGACAGGGACTTCTTTAGCCTCAGAAGCTCATATTTTCTGTTATTTAGACATCTGTTTGTGTCTTCCATAGCCTTTGAAGTTCTTCCACAGCTTTTTAATCATTAATTATTTCCTTAACTCATTACTGATCTTACACTTAAAAGAACACTTTTAAAAGGTTCTGGAGCCTCCAACATATAAGGACATGGAACTCCTGAAGTAAGTCCAGAGGAGGTCCACAAAGATGATCAGAGAGTTGGAGCACCTCTTTTTTGAGGTCTGAGAGAGCTGGGTTTGTTCAGCCTGGAGAAGAGAAGGCCTCTTCAGGAAGACCTCAGAGCAGCCTTCCAGTACCTGAAGGGGGCCTACAAGAAACCTGGAGATGGACTTTTGCTATGGTTTGTAGTGATAGGAAAAGGGGTAATGGACTAAAACTTGAATAGGGGAGATTTAGGTTAGACATCAAGAGGAAATTCTTCACTAGACATTAGGAGGGTGGGGATACACTGGAACCAGTTGCCCAAGGAAGTTGTGGAAGCCCCATCCCTTGGATGGGGCTCTGAGCAACCTGATTTAGGAGGAGGTGTCCCTGCCCATGGCAGAGCGGTTGGAACTAGGTGATCTTTAAGGTCCCTTCCAACCCAAACCATTCTATAATTCTATAATAAGGTGGTGAATTGGAAAAATACTTGTTGTGTATTGCAACAAACAAAATTGTGATGATGTGCTTGAAAGCCCAGCACTGGCTATAGAAGCAGGGTCTTTTAAGAAACTTTAAACATCTGGATGATGATTTCTTACTTCAGCCACATGTGCAAGGCCTGTATCAAAGTGAAAATGCAACTGATATAAAACACTTACAAAAAAGAATACTTGAATACTATATGTTTTATTCTCAGAAGTGTTCATTATCTCAGAATATGAATGATTAGCAAATGTGAGAAACCAGGCTGTTTTGGTTGAAATTCAAGTTTTTGCCATATTTTTCTTAGAAGGGATAGTGGGATCTTGGCCCCTGCAACATCTTTTCTAAGGGAATTTTTATATATATTTCAGCATTGTTTGTTAACTTTGGTCTGGCTCAAAAGACACTTCAAATGCAATCTTGCTTAAAAGATATATAGTTGCCTGAGGAACAAGAAACCATTTGGTGGGCCCCTTGTCAAGGATTTTTGGCTGCTCTTGGCAGCAAATAAAATTTCTCTCTAGGCTATTTTAAACAAGGGATTTAAGCACAGGCAATACAGAAAATCTGAGTGGATTTCAGGTAGCAAGCAGGCACTTCTGGTGGTGAGGACTAAGACACATGCTCTAGCAATGACTAGCTATCACTTATCAAGTCCTTGAATGCTACTTTTCATGACTCTCTGAGCCCCCTGATGTTCCAGTTGTCTTTCAAGCATGTCTGCGAGAGACAGAATATGCGTCATTCTACCTTACACTGATTTTTGTGGCAGCTAAAGGTAATCAATGTGTGCCAGGTAGAACTTCATCACCTCTATGAGGCTGCTGATTGCAAACAGTGAAACATTCCTCTGTCTTGGGAACCATTACTGGCTTTGGGAGAGACTGAGACATCAGCTGAAGAATAACAAAGACAAGCAGTCAGTGTAAACTTTACATTGCAAATGAAATTAATCTGGCAGTCTATATCTAGTCCTTAGGAGAGATGAATATTAAAACCCATGAATCATGGCAGAAGTTCTGCTGTACTAAATGAAAGTCCTACTTATATTAAAATGGGAGTGATACAAATAACATGGTTGACAAAAGCCCTCAAAGGTATCAGCGCTTCCTTAAATGCTAGTTCCGTTTTGGGGAACTACTGAAATAAGTATACATGCATATGATAATATGATTCCATGAGTTTATGATATGAGTAGACCTGGCTGAGATACATCTCTTATGAAATAATACCACCAGAAAGTAGACATGGGAGACTCACACACCTGAAATTCCTTCTCCCCCCTATTTTTATGCTGCTTTGTGTGTGGGTCTCAGAAATTCTGTAACTACATGCCATATTGCATAGGGCAGATGCTGACAGCATGGCTCCATTTAGTTTGGTCAGTTAAGCTGAAAACTTAATACTCCTTGCAATGTTGCTCTCTTGTGGTTTCATAGCAGTGACAGAAAGCATTCATTGACTTCAAGTTGTTTTGAAATCTACATCTGAAATTGCACTCAGTGATACAACCCATGATAATAATAGGAAAACAGATGTTTACTGTAGACTATCAGCTCCCTTCATCTTGGCACAAAAGTTGCACAGGGTGCCAGCGCTGCCACCAGTTCACACTGCAGGGCAGGAAGCTCTGCCCACTTGGGCAGGTGGGCAGAAAGCCAGTGAGATGGCCTTTGTCTTGGTGAGAGAGGCGGAGCTGGAAAAATTACTCAAGCAGGCTGTGTGTAAAATAGATGGTGTTTTTCTTAGACCTGGTGAATGCACTAAAGTAACCAACTAATTTCAAAAGCATATGTAAAGCTGCAAGGGGCACCAGAAGTGCCAGCAGAGAGTTTATTTTATGGGCTTTAATCCTGCAAAATATGGCAAGATTCTTCTGGCAGGCCTGCTCTTAGTGGACAATGCCAGTAAAACATTCAGCAGTGTTGTGGCTTTTGTTGTACCCATGACATCTGACACAGCAGCACTGTCATTTTGATGTCTGAGATGAGAGTGGGCAGCCATGTATTATCAGCCCCTGAATATCAGCCCTTTTCAAACTTTCACTTTGGGATTGTTGTTTACACAACCTTATGCTAGCACATCTGGGGCTCCTGACTGCTTTTGGAGCTTCTGACATAGGAGTGGACATATCTCTAAATGATATTTGGGTGAAATCTGGGTACTGCACCACCTCTAGCATACTGTCTGGTATGGCGCCAAGTAGGAACACAGCATTAGAAAAAAGGGTTAAAATAACTGGATACAGAGCTGGGGATTGCAAAACATTATTGAGCACCTTCCTTTCTCCTGGCTGCCAATGTAAGTTAAGTGCCGTGTCTCTCCGATGAGTTATTTAGATACTCACCAAGCACTGACTTTTCTAAACCTTATGTATAAAAAGTCCTAGGAGTACTAGTGGTGTGGAAAGTGGTGGTGGCTCTGATCAAATTTTCATTTGCATTTTGCTTAGGATAATGCAGCAAATCTTTAAAATGTGATGTGTAACAAAGGGTAGTCTTTTTTTTTGTTTAAATTATTTGCAGAATTAATATTTTTTTAATAGGAAAAGTATCAAATTGCTGAGACTGGCTAGCTGCTGTACACAATATGAAGGAGAGGGAAAGAAGTACAAATTAGCTATTCTGAAGTATCTTCTAAGGACTGAGCCATGGACATATGGGGGACAGCTCACTGCAATCATGATGCTTGGTTCTGGATGGGCTCAGAAGTCCTGACATTTCTGTATAACATTTCTCTGTATCAAACACAGTGCTGGTGACCCTTGGCAGAGACCCAGATTAGGCAGGCCAGGCTGTCCCCACTGCCTCTCTTCCTGCAGCTCTGCTGGGTTTTTGTGGAAAGGTCAACTCTCACCACATGTAAGCACAACCACCCATGAAGTGCTGTGAAGTGCTGCCTGCAAACTCTCTTGTCTTCTGCCCGTACAGCTTGTGCACTTGCCAGATGCTGACACCCCGGTAGGGCGAGAATGCTGGTCATGGCAGTGCCCACCTGGGTCTTCATTTAACTTAGTTTTCAGGTTCTGGAATTTGAAAGATGCTGAAATGTTTGGACTCCTCAATTAGTAATAATGCAGCATTTCTTGTTTGCACTTTTGAAGCCACCAGTAAAGGATGATTAAGTGGGGGGAGGATTGCAGTCCCAACACTTGTCCCTTGGCTGTGGGGCTGGTGCCTCAGAGCTGCAGGCAATGGAGCAGCCAGAGAAAGACTGATAGAGGGGCAGCTTGGTGAAAATGAATTAAGCACCTTTCCTGAAGGAGGTGATTTCTGCAGACTGTCTAGTTGGATTTCTCAGGAAACGACTGCTACCCTATGCTATTACCAGATGGCATTACTATGTCCTGTTTCCTAATCTTCTATGAAGAAATCAAGAGAACAGAAAAATTACTTATTTGACCATGTCCAAAGATCTCGTGGAGAATGTGGAGTGAACTCTCTTCATCCAGATCTCTCTATCCCTCACTCTGGAAAGTTCTCAGGCTTGTCTCTGTCCATATAGATATTTTTCTAGTTTCACTTGAACATAATTTTTATTTCACTCTCTGTATGTTTATTATAGTTTAATAACTCGATGATACATAAAAGATATGCAGTGTGCTAGTCTGTGTACTTTCAGAAATGTTTTCTCAAAATCACATTCCTAGGTTACTCCAAGCTATCACAATATAGAAGACAGTACAACACTTTAAATGAAAATATAAATGATCAAAAGGAAAAATATGGTTTTTTTTTCATAGCTTAAGGACACATTATATAAAAGATTAAATTATATCAATCTTTCTACATTTTTTTCATATGCTATTAAAGGGTATGTTTTAGTAACATGGACTTTTTCAGCATCAAAGAAAGGAAGTTTGTATAATAGATTGTTGTGGATACGTGTTACTTTCAAGAATTGAGGTGACTGGTGATTGAACTTGTCAAATACATTCTTGCTCATGTGTTTGACTTCAGATTTTGAGTAATTTTATTAAAATGTGAATCCAAACAGGTATGTTTCTAGCCAGAGGTTAGTCTACCATTTGCAGAAGAAATACATAGTTCTTCACTCTCACTTAAGTCTATCAACTGTTTCAGCACCACAAGGAAGAAAAACTTTAAATTATGGAGCTGTCATGTCTAAGCAGTTTTTTTCTTCCAGAAACAGGGGCTGTCTCTATTTGCAACACATTATTGAAGTGCTGTGAAATGAAAGGTTTCAAACAGTTTTCCAAAGCCTATCATTGTGACAAATTTTGATTTCTGATACACCTTTTACTGTACTGTGATGTTTTCCCTCCAATGCTAAAACTCTGAGAAATTACTTTTTAAAAGTTTTAATATAAAAAAAATGTCACTTTTGTAGCAGGAATTTCTGAAGCAAACATAATGCCTGCTTATTCGGTGTACAACAGGTCCTTGCTTGCTGCTGGGAAGTATTCCATAATTGGCACTCTCCTTTGGAGAAACGAGAATTCAGAAAGCTCTATAAAACACTTTTGCTTAAATGTCAAACATTTAGGTGCTTATTTTCACCAGAATAAATTAATGGGTAGAATGAAATGAAGAATGTTACTGTCTGACTAATTTATTTAGTATTTCATAAGTGTACAAGTTAAACTCATCAGTTTAGACTTACCTAGAAATATTTCCCATTCTTCCAATGAAACAAATACCAAAGCCCCCATTATGAATGAAGTATTTAATTCAAATTTTTCCCCTATAAGTTTGAACTCTGTATTTTGGGATTTTTTTTGCTCCATTCTTCCTCCATTTCAGTACCTGAAGACTTCCTAGCAACCCACATATGCAATTTTGATTGATTAAAAAAAAAACCAAAACAATAAGGAAATTTCTGAAGTTGTCCCAATAACCTCTCCCAAAATATCAGTTTTGGACACAACGGCACATTCAGGGTAAATGATATCATAACCTGAGCAAGTAGATTGATACAGGAGTGATAGCTGGAATCAATGTTATGTCTTAATTGAGGCTTGTATCTGAGTGGGAGCTACTGCCCATCTAATGCAGGGTAACCTCTTATGGATTTGGTGCATCTGCCTTACTCCTGTGCTACCTCTGTGTGCCTGTAGTTCTTCAGAGCAATACAGAGGATCACTTCCCTGGAAGAACCTCCTTGTTATCTTCTGAAGTAAGAGCGTCTTGTGTCTTTTCATGGCTAACTGCCTGCTGGAGCATAATGTGGGAAGGATTTTGGAAAACCAAGTACATTATAACAAAATAAATGATTTTTGTTTTTCATCCTTTCATAAAACTACCCCAGAGGACAGAAGAGTCATTATTTTTAGAAATGGTGAAGCAACCATAAAAGCTATTCATCAGGCTCACTCTGTCTTCCCAAATAACACTGAATCTATTTCTGGGTCAAGAGCTTGGTATTATTTCTAATTTAATATTTAAGAATAAAAATACAAGACTCACTGAAATGAATGGAAGTTTGCTCATTTACTTCACTTTGGTATTTGCAGTGATTTATAAGTCTTGAGAAAGTAGTTCAGATAGAAAGCACCTGTCGGTGGAAGAGCACAATGTGAGCTCATCGATGAAAGTGGTTCTTATTCAACACTTGTGCCTTCATGAAGTGTGTCCAGACCTTGCAGTCTGCACCCATACTGACTTTGGGACTAGGGACTCCTCCTGCTCTTCCTACTGCTGTGCGTAGGGGAGCTTTCTGCCCCAAGCACATACCTAATGGCAGCCACGAGTCTTGGGCTGCTGGTGTGCCTCAGCACACTGCTCACTGCTGGCTGTTTGTCACAGCATGAAAACAATGGCTTCTCATGACTGTGTGACCCAAAAGACTCTATCCACAGAGGCTGCAGACAAGGATTGCTTGTACAATATGTTCCAGAGAAGAAAAAAAAATGATTTTTTGGTACATTTTGTATATTTGGATGATGTAATATACATCCCTGTAGACGTGCACAAAGTAAAGTAGGTAGTGCAGGAGTAACAGCCCAGACTACAGATTGCATTATTTTGTAGGCGTGGGGTGACCAGTAGTTGTTCTATAGCATTCACATGAGCAACCAGCCGATCACTGGCCAGATCAGCTGCCTGACTGGTATCTAAAGGCCCCAGAACATCCTTAAGGGGACTTACAGGGCTCACAGAAATTACTTGCTAGTTTTGTTGCTAAATTGTCGAGCATTGATTTATAATGTTGCCAGACCCGGGAGGATCATCTGCCAAGGTAATGATGAAGGGGGCAAGTAATAAAACTGTAATGGTTAGTAACAGTGTCAGGCTGTGCTGAAAATAGAGCTGGCTCAGAGTATCTAAGATACCAAAAACATGGATGGTTTATGTATGCTTGAAGTCCACTTGAAACAGCCTGCCAAAATGTTTTCAGGCAGGAGGTGGTCAGTCCCAAAGGCAGATTGATTAATGTGAGGCACCACCCCCCAGGATCATGAGAGAACAAAGCACTGATCTGCCTGGACAAGACAGAAGTTTATTCTTACATGATAATTTGGTTGCCAAAGGATATGCATGCCCTTTGTCATTTGGGAACTTGGTCCTCTTTTTCTGCTACTTCCAAAGTCAAAGCCAGTCAGCTTCACTCAGAGCAATTACAGCTTTGACTGCTTGCAGGGTGCATCCCACAGATCAAAGACTGGGGAGATGCAGCTGTGGTCCTGTATGGTGGGACCTGGACATGCAAGACCTTAGTTGACTCTCATAAATGGAGATTATCCCCAAAGCAATTTGGCTGATGTTTAAGGGAAAACAGGGAAATTACCAATCTCAGTTTGTTCCCATTTATTCCACCTGTGGCAATTCCCATGGTGTTTGCCTGTCAGCTCCTGTGGTGAGCTGCGGACTGGGAGAAACCTTATAAAGTGTTGTCTCAACTTGTTGCAGGTCTTGGAATTGCTTGTTGGTAATGCTGTCTGATGTGTTTTGCTCCTGATGAGTTTTATAGATCGTGCTGCATGGAGTTTCTTCTGAGTTAGGTATTGCTTTATGTATAGCTTTCTGTGCTTCCTAGCTTGAGTTGATAGATGGTCTTGATTATTTAATTTATAAATATTTCAATAAAATATCTCTCTGTGGTGGCATTTCCACTTCATTCCAGCTGGATTCTGATAGTCATAAGTTTTTTATCCAGCACAGAATATTATAAAATTGCAAATATTTATCATGTAAGACTTAACAAGCTCATGGTCAGAGAGTTCTAAGAGTTCTAAGAGTGAGTTCTAAGTTCTAAGAGTAAGTGAGGGTTTTGTTCTTTTTAAAAATTCAGAACAGTGTAAAACAAAAATCAGTGTGCACAATATAAGCAGCTTTATTTCTAAAAGAGTCTTTGGTTTTCAGCTGCAATATGAGAGGAGAAGCCAGCAGGCCGTACCAGTGTCAGAGATCTGCAGCTTGTATTCTCCCTTATCTCCTCTTCCTGCCTTTACCTATACAGGCAGCAGCATAAAGGAGGAAAAGAGTTTGTCTGGACCCTTTCAGCTCTGGAGGTGTTCTCAGCCCATCGCTTCCACTTCTTGCTCTGTTTGCAGTTTTCTGTCACCCTAAGAATAAATGGAAAAGGAGGAAAATGGAGGTCCTGAACCTCTGACTAAATATTTGGAGAGGGAATTACAAGAGAAAATCTTGTAGGACTGAGTAGTGTTGTGAGTGTGTTGGATATCTGGAGCCTACTGTGAGGAAAACATGGAATAAACATAGAACACCCTCAAGGCAGGGAAGTGAACACCCTTGCCAATAGACACAGGACAAAAAAAAATTGCATCTTTAGTCTGTGTTGGAGTTACCAATGAGATCAAATGAACCTTGCATGCTCTTGATCCTCATAAGGCTCTTATTTATCTAATTCATGAATGGTTTTTAAACAGACAAATTAGAAAAAGAATTGAAACCTTTTACCTATTGAAAAATGCCATTTATTTATTTGATTTTTATTTTAACAAAGATTTTTGACAATTTCTATCTACCTGGGGAATATCCTTTTTACCATGTCACATCCTTTACTGTAAAAATCAGATTCTGTATTCTTTCTTGTTCTTTTCACAAAAAATAGACTTAGTTTGGCTAGCAAGATATTTGGAATAAGAGACTAGTTTCCTTCCCTCAAAGAGAAAATGGAATATTGGAAGATAACACATGCAAAAATTTTGTTTTTCTCCGATTAATTTTTTCTCCTATTAGCTTTATGATTTGTGCAAAAAAGGTTTAATACACCACATCACACTGGCCTTTTTCAGCATGAATTTTTGCTCCAATGCCTGAACAGGCTTCAAGTCATCCAGCATCCTCCTTGTATATTCTATTTTGTCTGTGAAAAGTGATACTCTGGCAGAAAGCCACAGCAAGATATTTTGGCTTCTGGAGCAGAATGTGAAGGTGAACCATCCTCCTCAGTCTCCTGCACCCCTGTGACTCTCCACATTTATCAATGCTCAGAAGGACTCTGTTCATACAAATCCATGTGAGGAGTCAGACACACATGGACTTCTAGTAGAAGTCTGCATAAGAAATGAAAATCTTATCTCATTGAACCATGGGTCACATTTTAATGATACCCAAAGATGTTCTTTACTACTTCTGGACACCCCACACAACCCAAAATCCTGGTATAATGTTGGGAATATGATATATGCCATTTATTTTAGGAAGTGTGATTGGTGCTTTAATATAAACAATTCTTGGGTCAATATTTAATCAACAGTAGCTCTGAGACTCTGATTTCAGTTAGGCTAGATTTAGATGTTTCTTTAGAGTCACAAAGGAGATTAGAAATACCTATTCATATGTTGATATGGGAAAGTATAGGTAGTATAAAGTGGGTTTAAGCTGGCATGCAGGCAGAAAAGAGAACAAGAACAAAAGGTCTATCACAGGCAGCAGGAAGAAGATGCCTGAAGGAAAATCCAAGAGGATATCATAAGGTTCTTTAAAAAAACAACTGAAAAACAGGATATTAGGAAAAATAATACATGTAACAGCTGGCAGTGCTGCACTGAAATTCATGTCCCTTTGTTCCTTGACTTAACAGTAACAGAACAGGAGAGGACAGCAAAGCTTGATCGCTGATCTTATGGAGGCTTGTCTCTCCTTTGGTCTTGTATGGTAGTGATGATGCCAACAGATGGGTCACTGGAAGGCTCTGCCCATACCAGCCACCCAGCATGCACATCTGTTTTGGTGCTTCTCAGCAGTGCCTGGTTTATGTGGATGTGTGCAGGTTGGCAGGAGACATGCCAGGCAGACTTGTCCCAGAGTGGCCACCTGAGAGTGAGCTGCTGCCAGAGCAGCTGCTAAAGCCCTCTCATAGCTTCTCCTCCAGCTCTTAGTCTGCGAGATGTTTAGATATGATGTGGTGGCATAAGAATCTATGGGACCTTTTAGGAAAAAAAAAGGTGCTTTCAGATTCAGGTAAGTTCATCTGTCTCATAGGTTACCCACAGCAGGACTTACAACAAGGAGACTGCATATGTGATGTGACTAAGTTGTGTTTCATAGAGTCATAGAACCATTAAGGCTGGAAGGGACCTTAAAGTTCATCAAGTTCCAACCCCCCTGCCATGAGCCTGGAACCCTGCCACTAGACCAGGCTGCACAAAACCTTGTCCAACCTGGCCTTAAAAACCTCCAGGGATGGGGCATCAACAACCTCCCTGAGCAACCCATTCCAGTTCCTCACCACCCTGATACTGAAGAATTTCTTCCTAATATCTAACCTAAATCTCCCCTCTCTCAGTTTAAATTCATTACCCCTTGTCCTCACTGTTTTCTCTGATGAAAAGTCCCTCCCCATCTTTCCTATAGGTCCCTTCAGGTACTAGAAGTCTGCTATAAGCTCTTCCCAGAGCCTTCTCTTCTTCAGGCTGAACAGCCCCAACTCTCAACCTGTCTTCATAGCAGAGGTGCTCCAGGCCTTTGGTCATCTTGGTGACACAGTTTGTAACATAACATAAGGTTATAAAATGAAAATGAAACCCAGTCTATATCTTTAGCTTTTCTCATCTGGAAAAGTCCTCAAAATAGTGTATTTTTAATAGTGTATTTTTAGTGTATTTTTTCTTCTGTTTCTTCATAGTGTATTTTCACTGGTGATCCTGCCACACAAGCTCACATGATTTATTGTTGTTCACTAACAGACCAGCACATTTAAGAAGCCTTCTTGGAAAGTCTGAAATTCTGTTTCGCTGACCCTAATAAACATGCCACACTACTGTCTTTGTGATATCTCTGAAAGACTTTCTCTTCTCAAGAAGTTATTGAAGTGGAGAAATTATAGCTTTTAGGTATACTAAGAAAGTTTGTCTCAACTTGTATTTTTGTTGTTTTTTGCCTTCTGGTGTTATCACTGTAGCAGAGTGCCTGGGCTCTGGCCAGACAACTCATTGCCCCTCTGAGGACAGCCCGAGCCCAGGATCTCGACGCCTGGTCTGAGCTATGTTTTAGGCATCCTCACTCCCAACTCTTGAACCTGCTACTCCCAAACTGTTGTTGGGACCCCTTGACAGGTAACAGACCTGCCTTGTTGTCTTGTCTTTGCCCTCAGCTTCTTTGATGCAGTAGCCAGGGAAGTTTGTGGACCTTTCATCAGTACATTGAGCTCTGCTGCTAACCTTGCTGCTGTATGTTTACTTGATTGAATTGAACTGTAAGGCCCAGCAAAGTCCACAAATATCACCAAGCTTTTCAGGTGAAACATCTTGCATTTTATTTTAGCAAATCAATCTCAGCAGAGCCTCTGATTTGCTTGCCATGTGGGTCTTCATATTTTAAATCTGTAGCTTGGTTTTTGTTTTTGTTTTTGTTTTTGTTTTTAATTATAGTTTTTTGGACTGTGGTCTCTGGCTAAACCCTTGAACAGAGGAAAAAGTAAAAGCAGTATATTAATTTTCTCACAAAATGCAAACTTTGCTCAGGCTCTGATTAATTTGGTAAGAAGTAATTCCCAGAAAAGAGAAAAGAATTTGTTCTGTGGTTGTAGTGATGCAGTATAGCATTAAAAGTTTTAAGTATTGAAATTACTACCTTTTTGGGAATCATCAGTCAGTGTAATGTTATTAGGAATGTTGGGTTTTTTGTAGTTGGTCTGTTTTAAGTCACATAAGTTCATCTCCTTGCACGGAGGCGTGAAAACTCATGTTAAGTGATTGATTGGTAAGGCCCAGTTCTTCTGTAAGTGTTTGTGCTTGTTGAATTTAAATATTCATAAAGAGTATAATTATAAATATATAATACATATATATGTTATTATACAAGCATTCTAATTCATTTCTGTCTTACTTTCTAGTGAGTTCGTCAGTGCTTGATTATGAAGTCAAGCCATGAGGAACACTCTGATTTTTTAAAACCTCTTTTCTGCTTTGACAGTACCAAGATCTAAAGAAAATATGGCAATATTCAAACACAAGAAACTTGTAAGGAGAACCATAGGCAATGAAGCCCTGAGTTGCAGTGGCATCTTTTTTGCCAAGGTCATATTAAAAAAAGTGAATTTAACTAGCTTTGTGGCATCATGTTATGGCTTCTTTGCAGTTGCTGTTCTAAAAGTAAACTGAATTTACTTTAACTCACCCCTCCTGGAATAATCTACCCCTTTTTTACTCAATACAGACCATTAGACCATTAGACCATTAGAAAATAAGAGCAGAAGAAGCCTGAGACTCCATCCTCTGTCCCTCACCATGTCCATTATCTGTCCTCAGAGGCATCTTCCCAACTCAGTCCTAAAAACGCTGCTTGATTTCTGCCAGACACCCTAATCACTGTGGGCCCTTTGTATTGCATCTGAGTTCAGGTGCTTGTTGCTCCTGCTGTTGTGTGTCTTTTGAAAGTCACTGATAGCTTTAGGCTCAATCATTTCCATTCACTAATGAGCAGGCTGTAGACAGGAATAACCACAATCCCCATGGCATTGGACTTATACCACTAATACAGTGGTAAGATTTAAGAGGAAAAGGCTCTGAAACATTTCTTGCAGAATAATTTCTGCATCACAAAGACATCTTGTGTATCTTTTCAATGTTTTTATCTGTCAGTGTTATAACTATTATCTCTTTGGAAGAGATCATAATCAAATACTTCGGATTTTACTCACTTTCCACTCTAGTATTTTACACACTTTCCTGAACTTTAAATCATGTTTGCATGATTTTTTTTTCCTTATTTGTTAAACAATCTGATTTTTTCTTCTATACTTTTTATTTACTGGTGATGTTTCATTAGAATTAATTTAAAAGTTTCATCATGAATGCTAGTGATGAATCTGCTCTTCCTGTTGAGTAACTTAACGTGTGTCCATTAAACAAGTGTTCCAGTGACAAGAGTTTTCCTGCTGGCTTTGTATGATGTACAATGGACTATAAACACTGTCAATGAGCATTTAATTTAACTTCTGTGAAGGGACAGCAGATTTTGTACAATAGCAAATTATGCTGCCTGAATTCAGAGAAGTTTAAAGCAGATGAATCCAGCCATTTGAAACACTACTACAACAAGCAAATATTAAGACCTACATCCTTTTTAAGGTTGCAGCATTGTGTTTTTATAAGGAAGTGCAGTTTGTGCTGAATGCAAAAGTGGAATACGTTAGACCAGAGTAAAAAAACCTGTTTGTTTAAACAGTGGACATATTCACATTTTCCAATATATGTTTTAAGGTAATCGGGCTCCCAGCCTTACTGGGTTTTCATGATCCCCTGGAACACTTAGTTACACTGAGTAGTAACATTCAGAGAGGAAATACATGGCAGGTCTGTAGAGGCAAGACACATTAGTAATAGCATGTCCTAGTTGAGTCATCAGTGTCTTATATATTTTTGTATTCTCACTTTTGTTCAAAGTTATAATTTTCAACTTTATTCAACTGTGCTGTTTTCAAGAGTTCCCATGGGTTAAAAGAGTGGCTCATCAGATGAAGAAAATAGGGTGGCTGTGATCTTAAAAAGTCATATCAGATCCAAGTACTTTGAAATTCGAGGTTAGAAGAGTTGAGACTTCCTTGTAGAATCACTGAACATGACCAAGGAGGTTCAAAGATTTTTAGCTGATGATGACCTTGTTAGAAAATTTTGTAGCAGACATTTACGTGAACAGATCGATACACAGGAGGTTTAAAGTGAAAAATGTAATACAAAACAAGGTAATTATTTATTATCACAGTAATTATTTGTTATCCATATTAATTATTCATCACCAATACAATGTTTACTACATGAGGATACTCAGTTGTGACATTTTGTAGAAGGGAAAAAAGTAGCTACTCCTGTGTAAAACACCCTCACATGCCCATCTCTGTGACCTTAGAGATAGAAACATTCATGCTGTGGGCTTCTGCTTGAGCATACATTGGCACAAATAGACTGTAATATGTTTAATAATCAGTTTTAAATAAGATATGTGGGAACATTTTTCAGTTTGGAGTTTTCAGTGATCATCCACAAGCTTGCAGTGTTGGTTGTCTGGCAACACAACTGAGTGTGAGAGGCAATGACAGGAGCAAGTTACAAAGTCCTTTGCCCTTTATTCCTCAAGGTATAGCAAATAAATTGTCTTACCTTATTTTGATAATTAATTACCTATATTGTCCTTCCCTTAAGCCTCTGTTGTGTTGTGCTGACTGTTTTAGGACAGAAATGCAAAGAAAACCCTAAAAGAAGCTGTAAAATTCTGGTGGAGATGGACTCCTAGCAGACCTAAATTAAGAGCCTCTCACTTGACCTCAAGGTTAAGTCCAAATTCTATCTCTGACCAATTCTGGTCACATTCCTAAAACTCTGCATTCACATGTACTCTGCTGAAATAAGGAGAAATATTTCAGCTTAAAATTTGTATAAATGCTCTTGTTTAAAACTAGTATCTGTTATGTTTTATATGCCATTTAACATTTTCCTTTTGAGGAAAAAATCAATTATTTTCCTGTGAATTATTTTTTTTTAAATAATAAGAAAGCTAGTGAAACCCTTTTTTTTTTTTTTTTTTTCCTGCAGAATAATTAATTGGGGAGAGGGAAGCATTATGAAGCCCACTGGCTAGGAGATTCACAAAGAAAATTAAAAATAATGGTTTAAACCTCTAATCCAATTAAAATTTATATATTTTACAACAAAAGGAATAATTTCCACTGGGGAAAGCCCTGTTTTTCACTATTCATCAGTTTTGCAGAACTGTTAAGTCCCTGCAGGTATCTAACCTATTTGAACCTGAAGTCGTCTCCCCTCAGATGAGTAAATGCACTTTGGATTAAATACTTTAGGTAAGTGGGCTGCAATAGGTGCATCCTTTTGAGTTGTTTTACCAGGCCAAGTCCTGAACAGCTTTGTAACACGGAGGCAGCAGAGCTGGGTGGGCTGTGTTGTGCTTTGAGCCTGCTGCCCCAAGGTCCCATGTGAGCACCTCCCTGCCCTGCACAAAACCTTGATTTTTCTGGTTGCTCAGTTATGCCAAGCAGTACCCCAGGGAAAGCCCCTAGACATGTTCTTGGGGTGCTTTGGTGCTGGGATAAATAATGGTGAAGTTTGAAGTAGCTTTGCTGAACTGGCTCCTGGGGAAAGGTTTCTCCCCTGTTTTAGGACTGGTCTTGCTTCTCACCCTGGTCTCTGCAGATGTCCTTCAGCCAAACAGTACACACAGCTGGACAGGGAAGCAGAAATGTCCATTCTGCTGCCTTCTTCCTCCCCCAAACCCCAAACAAACACGAAAACGTTTGCATATTTATACAGGCTCAAATAAAAGGCTTTATAGGATGAGTCACAGCCTGCAGCTTAGTAATAGCAAAATATCTTGTACTTTAACCACCCTGAAACATTTCCTATCTTTATTGTGTGTTTTCTCATGGTTTAAAGAGCTTCTGTGATTAATATCTGATTTTTTTCTCCCTATTATTTGAGAGCATTATAAGCAGAACTGTCAAAATCTACAGTCTAAGCCAATTTATAGATTAAATGTAATCTTGGAGTTGTTTTACTGGCTATCAACATTTTATGAATTATGTTCTTTTACTGTAAACTTCACAAAGTAATGAAACAGAATCTAATTTTTAAATTTCATGTTGGCAGTGTCACTTCGCTGTATGTTGGGTGCTGTTAACAAGTAAAAACTTGCTGGCTGTTGCCATGTGGCAGGATCTTAGATAATGCAGATATTTCCTGTTCAGTCAGGGATGCCATTGTGTGGGAACTGCCTGTGAGCACAAGCTTGTGATGCCAATCATTCCGACCTCTTTTCGATCTGGTATTTGAGATGCCATGCATAGGCTAAGTCCTGCCGAAGGTTCCCATATTTTATTTCTTGTTTTTCCATTGACTCAGTGACAAGGAATTTTTTTCTGCCTTTCATTATCTCTAATTTCTAAGTAGAAGCTAGAGATGCTACTTTCCAACTACTTTTAGTAGTTAAAATCACTCAGTAATATTTTATTAAAAATATAATTTGTCTGGAAATACTGGTCTTGCATACAGAAGAAAAATCTTCTTGGTTTGCCAAAATTTTTACTGGAAAAAAAAGCCACTTTTACCAAAACTTCAGTAGAAAAAAATGTATTTATGCTCCAAAACAGAAATTCTGATCAGAGAAATAAGTCTCGCCATTAGAGGTCTCCTTTGGGCTTTAGTATTCAATTACTTGATCATATTGTTAATCCTCCAGAAGAAGAGATAGAGAGAGCATAAATGCCCATGTAGGTTTAATTGCATTCTGTGCAGGATACAAACTGATCATGCGTTGTATCTCTCTGTGGCTATACCAGTGTAAGAGAATTTGAAAGCCCTCAGTTACATCAAAACCAAAAAGGGGAAATATAAAAATTGTGAAGTTTCAGGAGGTAAAAGAAATATATGTTTCCATCTAGCTTGAATATTTATTTTGAGAGATAATTAGTGAATAATTTTCTGATGAGATGTGTTTGAAGTACCAGGGGCCTGATTACCACATGTACTACTACATTAATACCACTACAGTAAACTACATATTTTGGTGTTAAAATAATTAGTAGTTCAGAAATGGTATCAGCAGCTTCTGTCACCTGCAGTCTGAAGTAGGAACTGTTCCCACGTGCACATAATTGAGAATCAGGACTGTAGATTTAAAAGCTGGTGTCCAATGGGGAGTCAAATGCCTTGCAAGCCCAATGAGATTTACATTCCTGGTCATAAAAATTTTACTTGGTATCTTGTGTCACTTTGTAATCTATAAGGCTTTACTGAATTTCTCAGTCAGTGAACCAACCTGTTGGAAATAAATCTATCTGAAGGACTTATAACCACAACCACAAAAGGACTGACAAAATCAGTTTAAAGACATTAAGCACTTGTGTGATCCTATGTTGGATAGTATATTTTTCATAGTGAATAAGTTTGATGCTTCAGAAAACTGCCAGAAATTTTGCTGAAGCACAAGCAGGATCTGATGGTGAACTGGAGAAAAGTCTTTGCAATATTCTGAAGGATGAAATGACAGATGCCATGGGATCCACAGTGTTGGGCTGAATGGGTTGCCAGGGACTGAGGCACGTGTGGGAGATTCTGTCCTCTCCCAGGTTGCAGAAGCTGGCTGGACAGGCTTTCATGCTCCTCCCTGTGCTACTGTCACTGCACAATGGGGTGCTGGCACAGGGATGTTTTTCATCTGGACATGAATGGACACAGTTCATGACAAAACCAGAGGTGAGCAGAATTTTTTATCACAGTGTTCAGTGGAGGACAAAATGCCTTTCTTTTAAAATAGAAGATTTCTTCACTGAAATACTGATTTCCCTGAAAGATTTTGCTTTCTCTAAAATAACCTCCCAAAATAACAAAAAGCAACCCAAACAACCAGAAAAAAACCCTATAGTTTTTGATTTTCTATTTTTCTGAGAAGGAATACTGTAAGTTTTCAGAGGACCAAAGATGTCTTCTGCTATTCACTTTGAAAAACGGTTTCAATTGTTTTTTATTGCTATACATGGTTTAGTGTTTTCCCCTATTGTCTGTTCCATAATGCAATCATGTCTAAACTATGTAGCGACTTGCTGAGTGAAGAAAATGAAAGAAAAATTTGAAATAGCAGTACAAATAGATGATGTTGAATTAACCTGAACAGTTCAGCCAGCTGAAAATGAAGAATGACAAATTACATAATTGGATTAAAAATTGTGTGATGTTCCCATACTTTGAAATGCACATTTTACGGAATTTCTATTTTGCTGCATTTTTTTAGGGTTTTTTTCAAAACTTCTTTCCTGATACAAAGCCAAACATTAAAACACCCACATGGATTCATTGTTTTAAGAAAGAAATGGTTAACAGATTAGAAGTGCCACCATAACTAATAAACTAGCTTAGTGTTATGCTGGTGTGAGACCTATTCCCTTGGCTACTGTAGAGCCAAATGTTCAAGTCTCTTCAATTACTGCTAGTGGCCCAGGGCTCTCTGGCTCCTCTTGGCAGCCCTGGAGATGGAGTGCAGAGTTGAGGCAGCAGGTTACATCAGCACAGTCTGGACAGAGTGCCATTCTGAGTAACACCAGGGACAGAACTATTTCTGAGGCATTTCAGCACAATTCACTTTTTGGCAGGAAAGTGGTATTTTGGTGCTGAAGTTGGCACAGGATGGCACAACCTGGGTGAGAAGCAGGTCCCATTCTCAGTGTAATCCCATGTCCTGTGCATAGCAGTGTGTCCATCATGTGCTGCTTTGGGGATGCTGCTGCCCAGCTGCCCTCTGCCCCACGGCAGTGTATCAGCCATTGGCAGTGTTCATTTCTCCCAGCCTTGTGCTTGCAGTGGGGTCTTCATTCCTTGGTGTTCCATATCTTCTCTGTTTTCTGTTGTGCTGTATGAAGCATTGCTGCTGGCAGCTTGTGGTGACAGCATTGCACCATCAGTATTTAAACAAGCACTTATTTACACATTGCGAGCACAGCATCCCTATTAAAACCCATGGAGGAGAGGCAGAGATTTTCTGAGTCATTTTAAATAATTGCAACTATTCAGCAGCTCAAAATGGCTGAACAAATATTCTTGCTGTTCTGTGGAAATTTTTATGTCCATTTTTACATCCACATGTTTGTGTGGGAAGAAAATTATTTCGTTCTGATTCAGAATAATTTACCCATCACTATGCCTATCTCACACTTGAATAATAAAACTGGGGTTAACAATGGAATGCAAGTAGGGGGTTGTTGCAAATGAGGTCTTTCATTCAACAACAAAAAGTGGAATATTAGATTATTTTGTTTGAATCTTGTGGCACATAAAACAAGACAGAGTGAGAGAATAAATAGTTCTGTGTGCTTCTACCAGTAGTGCTTTTTTGACATAATTGCTTTCCTTCTTTGCAAACAAAAACTAACAAAGAAAAGAAGCAAGATTAAATGGAAGATAATTAATTTTCATCTAACAAATATTTTATCAGTTACAAAGTGTTCAGATGTTATGACAAATACAATACAATAATAAAATGAAAATCAGCTTTCCTTTATCTCAAGAAAACAGATTTTACTGGGAACAATGGACTTGTGTTGCAGCAACCACTTAGAGAGAAGCTGACAGTAACACTCAAAGGTAAGAAGAGAAGATGACAGCTAATTGCAGATGTAGGAGGGAAGTGTCAGTCTAAGAGGAGTTCTGTCTGCTCTCTGGGTTTGAGAGATCTGTGTTGAGTTAGGCCATTCCAGGGTTGTCTCAGCATACAGTGGCTCAGAGTAACAGTCCCAAGGAGGTGTTCTGTTGGTGTCACTAGCATTGTGGCAATGATATTTTGGGAATGTGTGACACTGGCCTAATTCAGCCTTCACTTGTGCATGATGAGACTCATGCAAAGAGATTTTTCATATTAATTTTTGCCTATTCTCACTACCCTCATGGTGAAGAATTTTCCTAATATATAACCTAAATCTACCCTCTTTCATTTTAGAACCACTACCCCTTTTCCTATCACTACAGTCTCTGATGAAAAGTCTCTCACCATCTTTCATGTAGGCTCCCTTTAGGTATTGGGAGGCTGCTATAAGGTCTCTCTAAATTCTTCTCTTCTCCAGGCTAAATAGCCCCAACTCTCTCATCCTTTCTTCATAGAAGAGGTTCTCCAGCCTTTTGATCATATTTTTGGTTCTCCTCTGTACCCTCTTCAACAGGTCCATGTGTTTCCTGTGCTGAGGGCTCCAGAGCTGTACACAGTATCACAGAATCATAGAATCCTAGAGTACCAGGCTGAAAGGGACGTCAAGGATCATCTGGTCCAACCATTTTAGGTATTGCTATGGTTCAGCACCTTGTCAAGCTGAGACTTAAAACTATCTAACATTGGGTAATCTACCACTTCCCTTGGGAGACTATTCCAATGTTTGACTGTGCTCATGGTGAAAAATTTACCTCTTGTGTCCAATCAGAATCTTCCCAGGAGCACCTTGTGCCCATTACCCCTTGTCATTTTCATGTGACTTCTTGGTAGCTACCCTTTAAGTGTTGGAACATTGTAATAAGGTCCCTCCAAGCTTTCTTTTCTCAAGGTTGAACAAACCCAGTTTTATCAGTGTGTCCTCATATGGCAGATCCTCCAGTCCTCTGATCATCTTTGTGGCCCTTTTCTGGACCCTCTTCAGCCTGTTCCCATCCTTTCTGTAGAGCAGGGACCAAAACTGAATGCAATACTCCAGGTGTGGTCTGACAAGTGTCGAGTAGAACAGTATGACTTTATCTCTGCTGGTGATGCCCTTGTTGATGCGGCCCAGCATCCTGTTGGCTTTCTTTGCTGCCCCAGCACACTGTTCATTTATGTTGAGCTTGTTATTCACCAACACCCCCAGGTCCCTTTCCACAGGGCTGCTTTCCAGTCAGGTGGGTCCCAGTCTGAACTGCACTTCTAGGTTATGTGTTTCCAGGTGCAAAACCTTACACTTCCCCCCGTTGACCTTCATAAGTTTCCTGCAAGCCCACTCCTCCAGCCTGTCCAGGCCATCCTGGAGGGCAGCTTTTCCTTCTGGAGTGTCAGCCTCTCCACTCATCTTGGTGTCATCAGCAAAATTCCTCAGGGTGCTCTTGATCCCAACATCCAGGTCACTTACAAAGATGTTAGACATGAGTGGGCCCAATACCAATCCCTGGGTGACCCCACTTGTGACTGGTTGCCAATTTAAGGAGGAACTATTTACTGTCACCCTCTGGGTATGGTCTGTCAGCCAGTTCCCCACCCACTGCACAGACCACTTGTCAAGGCCTTAGTGAGTCAGTTTCTCCAGAAGGAAACAGTGGGGAACTGTATCAAAACCCTTGGAGAAGTCCAAGTAGACAATGTCCACTGAAGTAAGGCTACTCCTGTCACTACCTGAAGAGTAACTGTCCTCTCTCTCCCACAGAGTCCATCCCTGCTGGGAACTTTCCTCTTGACAGAGTTGCCAATAAATGGTCTGTTTGACGAAGTGCTGCATATGTGTGTGACTAGGTTGGGAAAGGTGGGCATAGGGTGCTGCCTACTCAGCTGCCACAGAGTCAGGGAGCATTTTGAGGAAGACCTGATGTGGTGGACTCTGCTTTCACCATTTCCTTCTCTAAGGCTCCCCTACCTGTCCATGCTCCTGCACTGGGACAACTGGAATAATTTCTCACCCTCCAGGCTCTCAAGGCCTGGCCTGAGTTATGTTGTAGGTGCTTGCTTCCAGCCCTGAACCTTATTTTGAAGGAAAGTTTGCCTCTAATAGAGTTTGCTGGGCTCATCAAGAGGCTCCACAATTACTTATTGGAGTGAATATAACAACAGCTAAGCCAGGTGCATCCACTACATATGCAATTGCACTTAATTTGAAAATGAATGATAGTTTTTTAGAATTTCAGACTTTCCTGGAGTTCTATAGACCTTAAAGTCCTTCTTCTCCAGGCTTCTCAATGCATTCTCCCTCCACCTGTGTTTGTGCCTGGGATTGCACTGACCCTGGTGAAGGGCCTTGCATTTGGCCTTGCTGATCTTCATGAAATTTGCATTTGCCCATCTCTCGAGTGTCAAAATCCCTCACCAACTCCAATCTCCTTCCCAACTGTTTTTGCTGTAAGGAAAACAAAACATATAGAGTTATCTTGTTGTTTTTTAAAACACCTAATAAAATTATGGGTACTTACAAAAAGCAAATACCAAAGTTTTCTTTGGTTTATTCTCACAACAGGAGTGGATATTTAGTTCTCTGAATGGGAGCTGCCAACTTCATCTTCAGGTACCAAAACAGAAAAGAAAGAAGTATGTGATTCATTGACATGAACAAGGCAGTTGGTCTGCTAATGACGTTTAACCAAGTACACTGGAGAAATAAGCCAGTGCTTTACTTTTACTGTCTTTTGCAGTGCTGCTGTTATATCTCTTTTGTTCCAGCCACTACTTTGGCCAGGTTATTTACAAGAAGTGGGGTCTAATTTTTCTCAGCATGCTGGAGCTGAGCATTGCCATAGGAGTACCCTCTTTGTTTTATATAAGTATTGTATGCTACTTTTGTTTGTTTATACATGTGTATAATACAATGGCATTCAGTGAGGCTACAAAAGGGAGTATAACAAATGCATCTTTTACATTTACTGCTCTCTTAAAAAGTATGATGGCAGAAGAAGTAGGAAAAGGACTTCAGAATGCTGGCAACTCAGTATCAGTTGTTATAAAAGTACTTGTGTTTTTCCAAAAGTGCTTTAATTTCCTACATTTTATGTAGATCATGTGAACTCTATCTGACCCTTCAGTATGGTGCAAATGCAGTACACTGTGGAAAAATACTAACACTATCCTGTTCATTAACACAGGTAGCTAGAAACCCATTCAGTGTTCAGTGTGACATTTTGTTAGTGATGCCAGAAGCATTTAGCGTTTCACATTTTAAGTTGTGCATGTTTTGCTAGTACTTCTAATGTGTTGGGTGCTGCGTTGTTTTTGGTGTTTTTTTTTTTTTTTATGACAAGTTACAGAAATTGAAACTGGAAAGAATGGTTAGCAAACCAAAAAGAAAATAACTTGTCAAATGTCTTTGATACAATTCTTAGAAGTCTTAAAAGTTAGTATTAGAAAGATATTTTCAAGAACACAGAGCTCATCCATATAAATATGAAGTACTGCTGAGTTTATTTTAGATATTAATTGGTTATTTATTCAGATCTTCAGCACTGACTTACTTGGAATAGGTGCCTGTCCCTCTGTTTTCTAGCCCTGGGGCTAGACTGGCTCTTGAGAGACACACAGGTCACATTAATGCCTTTGAAGAATTTGCTGTTGTCAGCAAATATTTAGTAATTACAGTTGTTAGGCCTCTTATGTACAGCAGGCAATATTCTTTTCAGAGGTATTGACTATTGGAAATACACATCCTACTTTCTAACAAAATAATAGAGCTGTGAAACCCAGGAGGTGAAAAGTGTAAGACAAATTTTAAATCCCTATGAAAAAACATAATTTTCCAGCCTCCTGAATAGTTTTATTATCCATACAATTTCATAAATGTGCCAGTCTTCTGGTAAGAAGCTTTGTTAATGCCTTTCATCAATTATTTACCAAATCCTCAGGCTTCTGAAACATCAGTTCCCTAAACTAATGGGAGTTTCTGTACTGGTGTTCTAACTCTGAAGACAGATACTAAGAGCTCAGGCACTGACATTAGCCCTAAGTGTAGTAGTGTTGAAGGCAACTTTGAAGGAAAAAACCTGACAGAGTCAGAGGATTAATTTGTAGTACAGAAAGTTCAGATAAGTGGTTTTTGCAAACTAGCACAAAGACATGGATAAAGGAGATCTACCATGTGTAATGACCTTTTTATTTAAGTAGAGATGTGCCTGTTAATACACAAAATGCTCAAATGCCTCTCTGCCTTTAAGTTTACCAGCAGATGGTTCAGGACATTTCCAGAGAAGTGCAGTGTTGTTGAAAGTACTATTTTGTGCAAGCTGAAATGCTTTTTCTGGAGCAAGCTCGTTTTGGTGTGGTTTTGGATGAGGAAACCCTGAGCTCTGTAGACGGAAGAGAAGATGGGCTGTGCTTCATTATTCTCATGCTTCTCACAGAAATGCAGCAATGGAATCTCAGAGAGCCTCTGACTTCTCCTTGTACAGAGACATGATCAGAGTCAGAGGAAGGTCTCATGTTTACAATACTAGTTTGAAAAACACTGTTTCATGCAAAGGCTCAACAGCATCAGTGAATCTGAAATTAATAGACCTGAGCTGCTGACCAGGAACAGGCTTTTGCAGTTGACCCTTAAGATTAAGCAATGGACATACTTCCATGAGAGAGCTCTTACTGATTATGGAGCCCAAACCGCTTGTCAGATTCACCACTTGATACTGAGTGGTACAGTTCCTTCATCATGAAGGAACTAGTATCTGTGGAAAGGTATCAATATTTATTTGTGAAATAAATTTTCTCCCTGGGTTGAATGCTTAATGATGAGCTATTCTGGCTTTTTTGATGGACACACTTCTAAACCAGGTCTTACACAAGATTTTTGTTACAGGAAAGTTAATGAGCATTTAATCTGCATTTCATCAATAAATCACTTTTTAAAAAAAAATATATATAGTGAATATTTACCTATCATAGTTATTAGTAAGAGCTCGTATAATTAAACTATACAAACCCAGATGCTGCAAAGTCTCCCTCCCCCTGTCTTTGGTGTTTTATTGAAGCTATATATTTAAAACTCTCTGAATTTATTGCATAACCATACTATGTGGCAATAAAGTTCTGTTTTGGTTTATCTCATTTTAATTTTTAATAGTGTTAGTTTCAAAAATGCTAAGGAAGTATTTAAATAGAGGTGGGACCCAGATGGAGTATTGAGATCTACATGTGAATTCTTAACTTATTAGCATTAAGAGCATCTTGGCATCTTGGTATTTGGTGAAGAAATTAAAAAAGAACCTCAACTTCTCACTTGCTGTTATGAAATGAAGATGTTAAAGCTCATCTCATGCATCCAGTTGCACCAAGGGAAAAGACGTTAATAAGGAAAGGTATTGAGCAGAATGACTTTGTTAGCTAAGAAAAACAGGATATATTTATGTATCTTTTCCAAATGGAGTTTCAGAGTAAGAGTAGGTTGCAAAAAGACCATATGTTCAAAAAAAAAAGAGCTGTGAGATCCTGCATGGCATAATGACAAGTGTGAGAAGGCATATTTATTAAAAAAAAAGGAAAAAAAAAAGGAAAAAATAGTGGGAGCAAATATTCACAAAGTATAGTGGATTTGAACTGATTTAGAGGTTATAGCAGTAGTGCCTATGCTATTTGTCTTGGTTTTCTCTGTAGATGTTTCCTTTTGAAACATGAGGTATCATTTGTCTCATTGGACTTTCTGACTGTGTTGGACACAGTCAGAAGAGTCACCGGTAGGCCACTCACAATGTAGGTAAACCAGCTGGAAAAGAGGGTTTTGGTTGCCAGTACTTCGAGTAAGTGCTTCTACTGATTCACTCCTAAACATTACAATTTTTATTCTCACTGCTAGAGAGGAGGATTGGCCTGAGAGCATGCTGTGAATGCTGAGTGATGAAGGAAACTTCAGACTGTGCTGTAATGTGCATTCCCATCAGAGTGAGAATAAAAATTGCTTTATTGCATGAATTGTGGAAGTGAAAGTCTCCGTTTTTAGTGGCAAAAATGAATATGAGCTACAACCTTTAGCAGCTTCAACCTGTGTGAAATGACTTTGCTATCCTATTCCCATCCCTTGGGAAGACTTCCTATTTCTTTGGCAATCTTGGCAGGAAATGGATGATAGCAGGCAATGGGCAATGCAGAGAGCTGGTCTGAGGGACTGTGAAGTATTACTAGACTCATCTTCACAGGCTTGCATTGTGTTTACTTATGTTCTGCTTTATTTGAACATAAATGTAGATGTATGCCTTTTGTTTCTTTTCCACTCCCTATTTATGAGAAACATTAAAATTCTAGGCGGGCATATTCTGATGCCTTCCTTAAGACACTAACACAATTATATAGCAAACTATGCAGTCTCCAGGATTTTAGTGCTTATTCACTGACAAAACCCAAGAACATAAACCTAGTTAATTAGCCAGCTAATTCAATTCAGAGAGGACATAAACCTATTTATACAGAGTAATATTTATGACAACAACCTATTTTGGAGACAGGGAAACTCATGGCAGTGTGTCTTTAATGCAGCAAAGTCCCAGTCCTTAACTAGCCTTACTGAAACCAAAACAAACAAAACATCACCATCATCTTTCAAACTAGATTTCCCAGAATAGTCAGGTTGCTTGTTTATCCAAAGTACAGACCAAAAGTCTTTTAATGTACATTAATGAGAAGGTAGAAGTAGTGGGGCATTCTTAATGGGATCCTGACCTAATTAAGATAAAATGAAAATATTCCCTTGGGTACCTGGATTGTATGTAGGTTAAACATTAATTCATATTCCCTCATGTCTCTCTCATAGGGAAAGAATATGAAATGATACATGAACTTGTGCTCTTGAACTGCTAAAATTTGAGCTCACAAAAAAGACAAAAACCTTTGATCCTTCACAGATGACAGGTCCTCAATGAGCTGCTGGCAATTCATGATACATCAAGTACTAAGTACCACATCCAGCTCTTTCATATTAATATTGTTTCTGCCAGATTTAAAACTGGCTTTTGATTAGTCAATTGAACAGAAAAGACTGAAAATGCATCAGGAGTTGATGTTGGCATCTGCAAGGCTACAGAAGAATAGTTTTTGTTCTAGTTACACTTAATGGATTGGTTAAAAGCCTTTTCTTGAAAATCTTCCTTCAGAAAACTCACTTCTGAAAAAGGATCCAAATACTGTTTTCTTCTTGTTTCTCTTCCTTCATTTCATGAAATGTTTTTATGAAACACAAAAACCTATTTGAGGATATGGTTCATGTTCAGCCTTACCTCTCGGAGCAAAGGAAGGATGCAGATATCATACCATTTGTCTTATTAAATCTCTTTCAACAAACTGGAACTTCTTCCAAGTATTCAGAATTTACTTGGGTTATTTCTAAACATTCTTTGATTGTGGATGGAGTCTGAGACAATAAAAGCAAAATTTTTTATCTGAGATAAAGTATTAATTACAAGTAGCATGAAGGTTTCCTATCATGTCCAGCAAGTTTTGATTTTGGCCTCTAGTTTTCCACAGAGAAGACACTGGCCTCTAAGATCATTTCAATAGCAGAAACATGGTTGTCTTTTGTCAGGCAGTGTCAGATAATACTACCAATCTATTCTTCCAGCTACTTTTCAAAACATGTTTGTGAAGTTTGTAGAGAAGTTTCTGTGAAATAAGGCACTGATTGTCAAAAAAAACCCCATTGTAATAAACATTAGATAATCTGGCATCATTCACCTGCTCTTGTACGTGATGCATTAGGTTTTATTGCTAAGTTTTCAATTCAAATTATGGATTGAGGAACACATAGATCACCTGACTATTTCAGCAGTGTTACCAGCTATTTAATGTAAGTTCTGTGAGAATATGTTTTGTTGACTGCTTGGGGAGCAAAAGGCAATATTGTTTAACCTGTTCCTTTTACTGAATGTTCATCTTGCAATACCAATACATTTCCAGCACTATGGCAGCTCTACTAGCTTCTGTAGCCAACAAGACACCAAAGCAAAAAAGAACACAGTGGCAAGAGCCAGTAAAAACTTCCTTATACTCAGGAACGTATAACAAATATATGATAGAATTTGGTTTTAAACCAACCTCAAATAACATTGCAATGTTTAACCTTACTCTCTAAGATATGGGCAGGCTTTTCTAAAGTGCTAACACAAGATAATCTAGAAGGTAAATTGGTTAATATTATTCATTTGGAGCAATCAATCAGGATATTTTTTAATGGAGAACTAGGGCCTTCCATGTGTAATCTGTAGTGAAGTGTCTTTCTTTTGAATTGAGTTGAATCTCAATGTTTTTTAAGTGAAAACAGTGTCCCCGCATTGATATACTATAGTTGGATATGTTTCAGTGGTGACTCACCAGCACTACTGTTCAGCTACATCATGTTCTTGCTCTCTTATATGCAATGGATTCAGTGCAAGGGTTCAGCTTCCATACTGCAGTGGCAGCTGGAAAGCTCCTCCATATTTCTAGATATTAGTCATACAAAATCTTATGAGTTGTCATAGGACACGGAGTCTGAGTAGAAACATGAAACTTCAGTACTGTAACTCATATGAACTAAAGAATTATTCTGGATAAAACCAAAAGATTTTAGCTGGAGCATTTCAGCTTTTGAGTCACTATCAGAAATTTCAGGATTTCAAGAGACACAAAAGAATATTCCTCATACAAATTTCTTCTTGCGTCACAGCAGCTCACTATGGTCCATGCATGTAGCTCTGTGCAAAAGGCCACTATGAACTGCTGACGTACCATTGCCACATATGTGGTATGTCTACCTAGTTTCACTCTTCTGCTCTTCACCACTGAATAGGACACGAGTGCTTTTATCCTGACCAGTTTCATGGCACAGCCACTACTGTACAACTCATACTATCTATAATGACCCCCTGTAAAGGTGTAAGATACAAGGCTCCTATACAAAAGTCTGAGGACATTCTGTAAAATAGACTAAGTTATTTATCTGTAGCTAAGGCACTTTTTGTTTACTTATTCATGAGAATGTTTCTGAGAAAAAGAGAAATATCAGGGTGATGTGCTAATGATGGAGGCAAATTATTCTTAGGAGATTATCAGGGTAACTGCTGCTGCTAAAGATGGGATTAATTTGACCCACTTTAGAAGTTTATTTTGGTGGTATATATTGTGCCTTGCAAGTGCATCTTTCTCTACACTGAGCATAAAAGGAACCTTGTATGACTATTTCAGATGTAAGCCTCTGTATTTGTACAGTTGAATCTGACTATCATGTGTGAATGCTTAAGATTTTATTTAGCAGAGAAGAGGAAATAAGAAGCACTCAGGGCTTATATCCGTATATATAAATAGGAAGAAATAATAAGCTGAGAACTGATGTGAACTGTAGAGAGAATACCAGTAGCTTGTCTCACAAAGGAAACAAAGTCAAATGACACAGGCCAGATTGTGAACAGCTACCACTAATGAGCAGTCACATTAGCTATTATTAATGACAATGGGAATGTTTCTCTGAGCAACTGCTCACAATCTGCCCCTGAGATTTAAAGCAAATGCTGTGGGGGGCAGGGGAGGGTGAGCAGAAATCAAATAAGAAGCAGGCCTAGAATGCGTGAAAGTAAAAGGAAAGAAAACTAGGGAAAAAGATAGAGCAAAAAGTGTTAACAAATTATGAGACAGAACGCTGAGTTTAACTCTTATGACCCTTAAGATCTTATGAGGCTCAGCTGATACGGGAGTGAATTATATAACAGAGTAGATTGGTTGAAATTTCATGAGTATAAGAGACCAGAGTGCAAGTTAGGAAAATTGTCCATTATTTTTTATTTTATTCTTTTCATTGAGCCATGACTCAGTAAAACATTTGTGAATACTTTTCTGTGTTACAGGATAGACTCTCCTCTCCCCTCCTCTTCATCACTTAACACTTACCTGGAGTATTGATGAACTCCCAAATTTTCTTAATTCATATTAGGATTTAAACCTGTGCTACCTTCACATATCCATTGTCAAGATTATTCTGGGGCAGGATACTCAGGGATATTCACACAGCTTAACTAAGTATGCTCATGTCTGTGTCTAATCCATGGGAAAAAATTCTACTTCAAAGGAAGGTTCAGGGTAGAAATCGAATATAAATCTTCAAATTTCTTTCCTGAGTGGCCTGTTTTCACCCTGGCCGTCAAGGGAGACTAGCAGGGTAAGTAAGCTGCCCAGGAACAGATATCTGTCTCTGACAGGAATACTTTCACTTCAGGATGGACAATCATCAGAGCAGCATCTCTGGGCTGGGTCTGCAACATTACTATCTCACTATGAAGCTGCTCCACTGGGAGAGCCCAATGCACTTGCCCAGGGGCTGATGGCTCAGTCTCTGCTTCTGTGATAGCTGGTTTGAAGTGAGGACTGAAGTCAGGTTTTACTACCATGTGCGACTACCACAGCTAGAACACAAACACAGGGTCATACTCTGACCTACTCTGACCTTTCGGTATTTAATCCCCTAGATAAAACAGAACAGCTCTCATAAGGAAAAGATGCAGGATTATTTGTTGTGTAGGTGTCATCCTTACAAAGTCAGATACCCTCCTTCATTATATCTGAAGAACAGGGTTTTGAAGTTATCAAACACGTCCTAGCAGATTGCTTAGACACTCTTCAATCACACTTGCCATTAAAAAATTTTAGAAAGCCTCGATTTGTTTCAAAATAAACCAGGATAATGTTGGCAATTACAAGTTGTACAATCAGATATGAAAAGTGTTTTTAACAGATTCTCTTAGCACTTCTTTTTTTTTTGAAGTTTGTCATCAAACTACCTGTCACTGGTAAAATCCATAATTACAGTATAGTTTAATTAGTGACATAAGTATAACTGAATAACTGACAATGACATCACTGTTGCATTGTGCCCTTGGTTGTGTATTTCGTTCTACCAACAGGTTTCTAGTAGCATATACCAATGGATCAAGGTTTAAAGCTGATTTATTTTTTTTCCCTTGCAGCGTGGGCAATAACATTGTAACACATCAGCCTTGCAGTATTTCAGTAAAGTAGTAGGACTCGAACCCCAGTGTTTTGAAAATCCTAAATATTTAGGCTCTTATCTTCCTATTGAATTTGACAATTAAACCAGTTTCAATGACAATACACATACTGTGAAACACATTTTACATCACTGATTTTGGAGAACTGATGAATCACAAAATCAGTAAGAATTGTATTTTGGGTCACTTGGATGACTCTGAAAAACTCACCAAATGATTACTGAATTTAGTTATTAGGATGAAATAGAGCATCTAATATTCAGCTTATAAAACTCTCTTTTCAGGTATCAAGTGCTCCATTCCCAATTTATATTCAGAAATGAACTGGATCAAAAAGGAAAAGTGAAGTTTCTCACCCTAGAAAACTGACGTGGTTTAAACTGTATTGTTTTACATTGGTGGTGTCATCAATATTTGCTTATATCTGCCTCCTCAAAAACAAAGAAGGGGGGCCAGGGAGGGGGGAGAAAGGGGTAGTTGGAAAGAAAGTGGATCACTTCAACAGCTTGGTTTATTACACAGCCCTAAATCAGCCAGGCTAACCTAATGCAGAAGCAGAGAATTGCACATGGACAGGAAAGAGCAGAACTGGGGAAATGCAGCTTTCATGATGTCAGCACATTCTGAAATTGCAAATTTGTTTTACTTGATCAGACCTGATATTGGAAATTCAAAGGTACATGGCTGAATGCCACTGTAAATACAGTGTTTTCCTCCCTATTCTGTAGAAAGTACTCTAAGCCTCTGCTGGAGTCAAAGGGATGTGACCAGGACAGGTCCAAAAAGGTGACCTCCCTGACTCTTTCAGTCCTGTTTCTCAGCCTTGGTGGTAGAGTTTCTTGTTCTTGGTGGAGAGCCAATGTGGCTGTATTCCTTCAAGGAATTGTCAAGGACCTTGTGATCAGACAACATCTGTGGCAGCATGCTGCAATCTCTTTGAAACAAAATACTGTTGAATCAAAAGGAAATTAGATACTAGGAAAAACTTGGTCAGAGAATCTAGAGAAAGAAAGTAGACATCTATTCATGAATCTTGCCTGAACAGAGGATCATGTCATCGGGTCTCTCAGTTACTTTCAGTACCACTGACTTTCATCTTGATTACACTGCCTATCAGCTGTCCAAGCCAGGTGTTGGGACCTGATGAGATGCATCAAAGGGTATTTAGGGAACTGGCAGATAAAGTTGCAAAGCCTCTATCCATGATATTTGAGAAGTTGTGGCAGTCCAGTGAAGCTCCCAGTGACTGGAAAAGGGGAAACATCACTCCCATTTTTTAAAATAGAAAAAAGGAAGAACTGGGGAACTACAGACCATTCAGGCTTACCTCTGCCCAGCAAGATTATGGAACAGATCCTCCTGAGCGCTATGCTAAGACACACGGAAAATGAGGAGGTAATTTGAAACAGCCAACACAGCTTCACTAGGGGTAAATATGGTGTCATAAATGTGGTGGCCTTCTGTAATAGGGTTATAATGTTGGTACATAAGGGAAGAGTAACTGATGTCCTCTATTTGGACTTGTGCAAAGCATTTGAACATGTTCCTGACAACATCCTGGTCTCTAAACTGAGAGAGAAATGGACTTGACTGATGAATTACTCAGTGGATAAGGAATTCAGTGGCTGGTCATACTTAGAGAGTTGTGGTCGATGATTCAGTATCCAGGTGGAGATAGAGACAAGTGGCACTAGGACAAGCACTGTTTAACATCTTTGTCAGTGACATGGACAGTGGGATTGAGTGCACCTTTAACAAGTTTGCTGACAGCATCAAGCTGTGTGGTGTGGTTGACACGCTGGATGGAAGGGAAGCCTCTCAGAGGGACCATGACAGGCTGGAGAGGTGGCCCCATGCCAACTTCATGAAGTTCAATAAGGCCAAGTGCAAGGTTGCACTAGGATTGGGGCAATCCTGAGCACAAATACAGGCTGGGCAGAGAATGGATAGAGAACTGGCATGAGGAGAAGGACTTGGGGATGCTGGCTCATGTAAAACCCAACATGAGCCAGCAATGTGCACTTGCAGGCCAGAAAGCCAGCAGGTCAAGGAAGGTGATTCTCCCCTTCTATTCTGCTTTTGTGAGATCCCACCTGGAGTACTATGTTCAGCTCTGGAACCCCCAACACAAGAATGGCATGAAGCTATTCAAGCAAGTCCAGAAAAGGGCCACAAAGATGATGAGAAGGCTGGAGCACCCCTCCTGTGAAGACAGACATTGCATTTACTTTGGGTTGAGCTAACAAGTGGGCACTTCTAATTAAGATTTTCCATACTGTTGTCCACAACCTTATGTTACTGTTTGCTGAGGACAGCTTCTCTTTACTATGGTTTCCCTACATCCTCTACAGTTCCTGATGACTTGCAACCATGAAATACACTAATCTGAGGTGTGTGTAATATTCATGGAAATAATGCAGAGATCCACAGCAGCCAGTACTTTCCACCAGTGATTTGTATTTTCTATCTACTCTATTTCTTGGAAAATATATTTTAATAACTCACTATACATTTGTACTATAAGCACTTTAATCTAATGGCTGTTGTGAACCACAGATATTGAATAAGGTGTATGCAGCACCTTAGTAAAGAGCAATTCAGCTAAATGAAGCAGCCCTGGTTTAAGACCAGGAAAATGTAGTCAACTATAGCAAACAAATTTACTGACACGTCTCAATTAATATGGAATATTGGCAAATAGTTTAGCAATTAACAGGCATAAATCTTGTGAGGTGCACTGCCATAGCAGTAGACAGGGGTCCCTGTATCTTTGCAGGTGAATTTGACATTTTGTGGTAGCTATCGAAAATAAATTTAATAGCAAAAGACCAAGTGAAACAAACACAAACCAACCAGAACAGACAATCCTCCAGATCCTAAGATTAAGTAGCATTGTAATAAAAGTATGGAATTTAATATTTAAAATAGTATAGGTGCAACAACAAAACCCAAACCACCACAGTAGCACAATGGGAGTAAACCTAATATATTTTCATGGCAAATGCTTATTATGAGAACTGATAGTCATACTTTTACTCAGTAAACTAAAAGAACAGTTGCTCTGGAAGTTTTGAAATGATTTGTAAACATGGGTCAATCTAGTGAAAATTTTGGGTGTAGTATTTTTTTAAAAAAAACATACCATCATATTAAGGCTTTTTCTTTAGGAAAAAAAAAAAAAAGAAAAAAAGAAGAAAAAAAAAAGAAGTTATTTAATTTAAAATGTTTCATACTCCTCTGGATTTCTTTTGCCATCATCATTACAATTTTCTCAATATCTTTGGTCTGAAGTGATATTTTCTTCTTTATTTCCTTCTCTCTTTATACTCGTCAAGCAGTCTAAGCAATGAAATTTTAAAATAGTGCTATTTCCTAAATTTAGCTAATACCTGATGTTTCTTAGAAGGGGAATCCATTGTTAGTCTCACCCGCTGTATAAAGAGTTTGGAAATTGAGTGCAGTAAATCAGCAACATGGCCTACTTGGAAACCTGATTGGGGGTGCCAGTGTTCATACCTAACCACAGTCAGACTTCTGGTTTGTGAGACATTTCTATTTTAGCAACTTTTCTTATCCTTATTCAACTGAAATTAAAAATATTTAAATCACAGAATTGTCAGACTTGGAAGGCACGTCTTGAGATCATCCAGTCCAACTCCCCTGCTAAAGCAGGATCACCCAGAGCACATTACTCAGGACTGCATCCAGGTGGGTCTTGAATATCTCCAGAGAAGGAGTCTCCACCACCTCCCTGGGCAGCCTGTCCCAGTGCTCTGTCACCCTCACTGTAAAGAAGTTTTTTTCTCATATTTAAATGGAATTTACTGTGTTCCAGCCTGTGCCCATTGGCCCTCATCTTGTCACTGGAAACTACTGAAAAGAGTTTGGCTGCATCCTCCTTGCACTCACAGTTACTTACAGGCATCAATAAGATCCCCAATCAGACTTCTTCTCCAGGCTGAAGAGTCTCAGGCGTCTCAGTCTTCCCTCATAAGAGACACAAAAATGGACACCAAAGTAGCTGGGTAAACACGTTAGGTTAGCTTTCTGCCTTTTTTTTTTTTTTTTTTTTTTTTTTTTTTAAATGCACTGACACTGTGAAGCCTGTCAGAACTGAAATGCAGTTGGCAGTCAATCTACCCCACTGGGGTGGAAAGCAGATCCATGTGTTAAAGCATCTCACTTTTACTCTGTGTGACTCATGTGAGTCCATTCTTGCTGCATTTGCTTCCTTTCATATTACACATTTAATTCAGGGTAGAACAAAGTGGAGTATTTCCTGTCACCTTTTTCAGTGTCTCCATTTTCTGTGAATCATGTTGCATGCCAATGAAGCAATACAGGGTATTGTCTTATACCCATAACACAGCTTCTGCAGTGTCTATTATCTTCTTTCAGGAAGACCTGAAAAGAGTAGTATGGCAAATTCACAAGGTATGACAATGTACACATATTATAAAGGCTTCCCTAAAGCGGCAAAGGTAACTCGTTTCTGTCAGGGTTGTCTCAAGAGTTCATCCTTTTGGCTTTTATTTCTCACGGTTATAATTGAATTGAGAGTAGACTTGAAAATTACCTTCTTTAAAGTTATTGGGTTTTCTCCTATCTTTAGTACCTACAAGCACATGCACACGAATAATAGGTCTTCTACAATCAATTACTTTCTAACAAAAACGACCAAAAGGAGGTTTTAGAGATAGCATTTGATTTCTAGCAAGAAAGAAAAAAAATAATAATTTAAGAGCTTTAAGGCCAAAATTTATTCATTTTGGAATTTTTTACCACTATTTCTTCCTACACTCAATCTAACTACTGTCTTTGTCGTCAGCTGTTGAGCTCCAGAGAAACACTTTCTTGACTCTGTCATAGGTTTTTATTTTATCAAGACTGATTTTATTCTTTTTCTGGGGTTTGTTTCAATGAATTAGAGTTTTGCTAAATTTTACCTAAGAAATGCTTCTTTGTTTTGTCTCTTAAACAAAGCTGGAGTCTTTGTTAGAAACAGATTTTGAGCAGACTCTAAAAATAGATGAGTGATGGAAACAAGGTGGAAGCAGAATTTAACTACAGACCACAGACTTCCATGAGTGCATGCATGGATGGAGGGATTTGTTTTTTCTAATCAATAACATGAGTTTCCTGCTACTCATCCTGCAAGCCATTTATTTTTCTCCGGGATTTGGAAGATTTGCAGGCCTTGTTTTCACAGTTCTGCATAACCCAAACTTTCATAACCCAAGCTGTTGAGGTACAGGCACAAAACCCTTTTAATTGGAATGAAAATTGAGTAAGGTGAGCGTCACGTCCCACAAGGTGGGTATGACACTGTCATGACCCACAAAGTGGGCACAGCTCCCCAGAGGTGGGAGCCCAAACTAAATATAAATATCTCCACCCTTGGATCCAGTGACGATCTCAGCATGATGTTGTGGTCCTTGGATGGCGGGACCACTCCCCGAGCATTTGGAGTCTGCCCCTTTTATGGCACCTGGCCCTGCCTCTCCTGGTGAGGCTCGGCCTACTTTGTGCAGACTCAGTGTTAGATTTGGGAATGTTCTGGAAATGAGTTGGTGGGGCACAGGAGTCCAGTTATCCCTTGTCCTCCCCTACTTGCCCCATCTGGGTTGACTGAACAATAACCTTTTTTTCCCATGTCCACTCTGTTCTTAAACAGGCAAGTGGTCTTTTGCAAGATGGCACTGTGCCTTCTCTTGCCGGTCACTGTTCCTTATCAAGTAAGGACAGTGTCCCATTTATCAGGGTGGCTGCCAAAGGAGGGACTCCCCTTTCAAGGACAGTGTCCAGTTTATCAGAGTGGTTAGCAAGCGAGGGGCTCTCCTTGTGAGAACAAAGTCCAGGTGGTTATCAAATGATGCCTCCACCAGAGCACAATATCCAGTTTGTCAGGGTGGCTGTTTTGAGACAATTATTCTTCTCGGGACTCTACAGTGAGAGCACAAATAGCTGAAGAATATACAGATCATCACAACTCAAGGGAGATGCCTGCACATTTTCCTTTTCACTCCCTTGCTTCTCTTTGCTAAAGACAATCACTCCCAAAAAGTGATTCTTCAGACACTGACCAAGAGGTGTAAGGTCTCAGAATACTGGATTCTTTTTCTGCCAGTATATTTCAGGAAATGTTTCTAAATTATAAGAAGAAAAAAGTGTTTGTACCTTTATTATTTAATTTGATAGTTCAAACCAGGTTTCAATATTCATTATCTTGGCAAGAAGGGGAAAGGAAGTTGCAATGGGAGCTAAGGAAGGAATGAACTAAATTCTTAAATGATAATGGGTACCAACCAAAGGATAAAGAGAAGGTTCATTAGTTTGCCTGCAGATCAGTTCAACAAGATGCTCTTTCTGAAGGGGCTGGAAGCAAACCCAGAAAGGAAACACAGCTTGAACTGAGCCTTCAGCATTTGATCAAATGCTCAAAGAATGAAGATGAGTTCCAAAAAGAATTCTGAAATAGAAGTTCACCTTGAACTGTTGTCACAGTTTGGCTCTGGGTTGAGGGTCAAACCAGTAACAATAACGCTCTCAATGCCTCCCCTCCCCCAAGGTAGGGAAAGAGGGACAAAAACATTCTGGGTTGAAAGGTGAAACAAATTGATTTTAATTATTAGTGATAGGTTATATATATATATATATATATATATTTCTTTATTTATTTACAAAGGGATGTGCAACACCAGATCCTCTCCCTCCTCCCCTAGCAACTCACAGACTCCCAGCTGAAGGGGGGAGTGTCTGGACACATGGGCGGGATCCTCAGGTGTTGGCTGTGAAGAAAAAAGGAAAAAAAACAATAGAGCCAAAGAAGAGGGCGATAGAAGTGAGAGTAAGCAGAAAAAAAAATGACGTCTTCTCTATACCAAAAGCCAAATAGAGAAAATATTATGAGAAAGAAATATTCTGATTTCGTGATCCTGACTTCAGTCTAGTCTGTTCCTCCGTGGTGGTGGTGGTGGGGAAACTGCAGACATGAGCTTCAGAAGTGTCCTTGGTTGTTACCAGTCCACTGGCGCTGCTAAAAAAAGTTCACTGAAAGAAAAAACAAATGAACAAAGAGAAAATTTGCTTCACCCTGGCTTAAATCAGGACAACTGTAAATCTTGGCATCAAGAATTTCACCTGTGCTAAATAAAACATGACTAACATCGTGAAACTTAAAATACAGTACAACCTTCCATGAAAACCATTAAAACTAATGTTAACATTTAGAATGAAAACAAAGTAATAGGCCTCTTATTAATGAACTTGGTGCTTACCAGTAATAGAATGTTTGATTTGTTGGGCAGTATCAGCAACATTTTGTGATCTTTAACTACAAAAACTAAGTAACAACTATACAACAGTGTTCTTGATTTTGGAGTACTATCATCAGTGACCTTTTTTATCAGTATTCCTGGGTGACTTAAAGAATTTTTTATGAATCTGTCCTTTATTATGCAGATGACAGCTGCCTTTCTAGGTTAATGTTTAGCATTTATAAAATTAAATATCTGATTTGGAATTTTATTTGTATGAGCCCCTCAATGTGGGGTCCTTGGACTGTGACAGTCCAGGGACAAAAGCAAATGGCAAACTCTGCTTTTGATAAATAATCATGGTCCTATTTCACCTTCACTATACTTGACTGGTACAATAATAAGTTTATTAAAGAAAAATATAGGTAGGATATGATTTTTACAGTATGGGATAAGGTAGGGGTCCCCTTTTCAACTTGGCCCTGCTGTGTCTGAATTACATTAAATGTATGTGCAGAAGACACCACTACTCTTTGGAGAGGTTGTGTGCTTGCTAGGTACAAAAGATTGGGTTAAAGATTGACCTGTTTAAACTGCATTTCCATGATTCTGAGAGTGGAAAGGGGCTTTAAAATGTTGCCTGTCCCAGCATGGGAACACCACCACCAATGGTCTTGGCATGTGTGCATCATAGGGTGAGAAGGAACCCTGCAGGACAGCAGCTACCATGCTGGGAGCCTCTGGGAGGGCTTTTCCCACATGCAGAAGGAGTCTTACAGTGGTTCAGTACCACATCTCAGGCTCATCTCAGAGCCCAAGGAAAGCTTGTGTAAAGCAGGTGAAATTGTGAGAAGAGAAACAAAGATAAGAATTACCAGAGAGAAGAGAAGAGGGATAAATATGTTAGTGAAAACATGAGGAAACCTGCGGGGACAGGGACTCCAGCTTAAAATTTTGTCATGTTTAAGTCAGTGAAAAAACCAAAAGAAAACAAATTTCCACTCACCGAAGTGGAGCAAATTTTGGCCCAAATTGAAGAATCAACCTTACAGTGGCAGAAAAAACCCCAGAATTAGAGTATTGTTACGCTGATGTCTCCATGGAGGAGAAGACGATAAACATCTGTTTTGTTCCACTTCCATTTTCTGTTCCAGGCCATGTCCTCTGTTCACACACAAAACCAGCAGCTGCCCTTTGATGCCCTCAATGACAAATCAAGATGAAATGACAGGCAGAGTTGCCAGTTAATAAAAAAATATTATTTTTTTAATCTCATTAAAAGCAAGTTGATTTAATAACCAGAAAAGACTCTTTGGGAATTTGTTCTAGAACATAAGTTACCATAGGACACAACTTTGGGAATTTATGATAGCAGATACTCCCAGCCACTGAACTCATTGGTTGTTGACTTAGAAAATCTTGTAATTATTCCAAAGTATGATTTTTTTATTTTATTGAGCAACTTTTATAAATAGTCATAAGCAATTTGCAGTAATTAATACTGAAAATCTGAACCTTACTTGGAAATCTCTAAACTTTTCTCTGGTCACTGGATGGATCAGTACAGAATATATGCCAAAAAATGAACTCTGTAAAATCAACATTCTCTTTCAAAAAGTCTCCAGTGTTCACTTAAATCACTAGCTTTTGTAAATATTTCTGCTGGTGAACTAACTCCATGGTATATTTATAGAAAGTAGATATGAGTGAATTAATTTTTTTAATTGGGGTGAATATCCACAAGCATTTTGAAAAAGGCACCTACCACCAACTGCATTGTCACTTTCCTTATAGAAAAAAAACAGCCAAGAGAGTATGACCAGGTGTGAAAGTTATGTGGTGAATTTCTCACATTGCAGCAATTCAAGGAATTAATAGTGTAGACAGGATTTTTTTCTAATGAATTTACATTCTGTCAATTTGTTTGAAATAATTACATATGACTGGCCCAATTATAGCGAAGGACTTGCTCTGCTATTGCCTGATGAGATACTTGGCACAGTTTGGGCACATACCACAGTACATATTTTTTATTACTTGAGCATTTGAGAAGTGCCTAAAAATAATGAAGGAGGAGTATATTTATTCCTGTGTTGTCAAGTGTTTGACAGCTTTCCAAAGCCTTATGCTCAGAAGGCAATCCTGCAAAGCCTTTTTTGGTATGACTTATTAGCACTGTCTGCTTGAGAGATTCCTTTAAAATATAGCTCAGATTTTATAACCAGGAGACACCATTGTGTGGTCTGATTTCCTGCCCAGGATTTTCTTGAGGAAATTATTTCTCTTTGACCACTTAAGCATGTTTTAGAAAAATGTGCTGCAATAAGTGACAATGTATATGATCAGATTAATCACTGCTGCTTCCTGAAGCTTCTTTCATGTACTATTTTACAGGTCATTTAAGCCAAACACAAATGACATTCACAGGGAAGGGAAACAGTGCAAAATTTTTTTCTTTGCTATTAATTTAATCTCAATCTTAAGTATTTATACATTAAAATCAAGGTAAGCAGTTGAAATCAAACTAGTTCCTCTACATTTCTAAAGGTTTCAATGCAATTTCCACTTTCAGTAACCTCAAGAAGACTGGAAGAATTATTAAACAAATCCAGGGTATGTAACAAACACATTAACTAATTTTTCTCTCAGAGCGGAAAACACAGACTTTTCTACAGTCATACTAAGCTCTCATAATCATAGAATCATTAAGATTGGAAGGGACCTTAAACATCATCAAGTCCCAACCCCCTGCCAGGAGCAGGGAACCCTACCCCTAGACCAGGTTGCACAAAACCTCATCCAACCTGGCCTTAAAAACCTCCAGGGATGGGGCATCAAAAACCTGCCTGGGCAACTCATTCCAGCTCCTCACCACCCTGATACTGAAGAATTTCTTCCTAATATCTAACCTAAATCTCCCCTCTCTCAGTTTAAAACCATTGCCCCTTGTCCTCTCACTGTCTTCTCTGATGAAAAGCCCCTCCCCAGCTTTCCTGTAGCCCCTTTCAAGTACTGGAAGCTGCTACACGGTCTCCCTGGAGCCTTCTCTTCTCTAGGCTGAACAGCCCCAAGTCTCTCAGCCTGTCTTCATAGCAGAGGTGCTCCAGGCCTTGGATCATCTTGGTGGCCCTTCTCTGGACCCTCTCCAACAGGTCTATATCTTTCTTGTGCTGAGGGCTCCAGAACTGTACACAGAATTCCAGGTGGGGTCTGACCAGAGCAGAGCAGAGGGGCAGAATCCCCTCCTTGGCCCTGCTGACCACACTTCTTTTGGTGCAGCCCAGGATGTGTTTGGCTCTCTGGGCTCCAGCACACACTGGCGGCTCATGTCGAGCCTCTCATCTACTACCACCCTCAAGTCCTTCTCCTCAGGACTGCTCTGCACACATTCTCCTCCCAGCCTGTATTTGTGCCTGGGGTTGTGCTGACCCATGTGCAGGACCTTGCACTTGTCCTTGTTGAACTTCATGGGGCTGCCACTAGCCCACCTTTCCAGCCTGTCAAGGTCCCTTTGGATGGCATCCCTTCCCTCTAAGGTGTCAACCACACCTCACAGCTCGTTATCATCTGCAAACTTGCTGAGGATACAGTCAATCCCACTGTCTGTGTCTCCAACAAAGATGTTAAACAGCACTGGTCCTAGTACTGACCCCTGAGGGACACCACTCATCACCTGCCTCCATTTGGACATTGAGCCATTGTCCACAACTCTCTGGGTGTGGTCATCCAGCCAATCTCTTACCCACTGAGTGGTCCATCTGTCAAATCCATGCCTTGTCATTTTGGAGAGCAGGATGTCATGTGGGACAGTGTCAAACATCTTGCACAAATCCAGGTAGGTGATGTTAGTTGCTCTGCCACCATCCACCGTCTCTGCAGCCTTGTTGTAGAAGGCCACCATATTGGTCAGGCATGACTTGCCCTTAGTGAAGCTGTGTTGGCAGTCACCAACCACCTCTTTATTTTCCATGTGCCTTAGCAGACTTTCCAGGAGGATCTGCTCCATGACCTTGCTGGGCACAGGGGTGAGACTGACTGGCCTGTAGTTCCCTGGGTCTTTCTTTTTCCCCTTTTTAAAAATAGGGGCTATGTTCCCTTTTTTCCAATCAGCAGGAACCTCACCAGACTGCCATGACCTCTCAAATATGATGGACAGAGGCTTAGCAATTTCATTTGCCAGGTCCCTCAGGACCAGTGGGTGAATCTCATCAGGTCCCATAGATTTATGCATCTTCAGGTTCTTTAGATGGTCACAAACCTGCTCTGCTCCTACAGTGGGGGATAATTCACCCTCCCAGTCCCTGCTTTCAACTTCTGTGGCCTTTGTGTTGAGGTTGGAGCACTTGCCAGAGAGGACTGAAGCAAAGAAGTCATTGAGGACCTCAGCCTTCTCAATATCTTGTGTTGCTACCTTGTCTGTTTCCTTCAGGAGAGGGCCTACACTCTCCTTGGATGTCTCCCCAACATACCTAAAGAAGCTTTTCTTATAATATATATATTTTCTTACATAATGGCTATGGTAGTTAGAGAAAGCTGCAAATTAAAAATCTTACATACAAAATATCTAGATATTAAGATCAATACTGTATTTTACTTTATGCAGGGCAGCCCTTGAACCTCATGCTACAGATCAAAGACTGTTAAAATATAACCCTTTCTCTTAGATTTTAAGGTCCAAAAATAGAATCTCTTTCCTGAAGCATTCAGAAACTAACTTGCAGAAAAAATTCTTCTGAGACTTGTAAATCAATATATATATATAAAAATTTCTTGAATGAAATCACATATTTAAACAGGAAAATTTTGCTGAGTAGCTCTTCCTCATATGTTTATAAAAATAGTGTATTTCTACTATAAACTAATTGCATTAATAAACATGGTATGTAAAACCAGCAAGCAAAGTCAAACCTGACACCGCTGGAAAATACTTTCCGAGCCAATTGATAATGAGGAATTTCCCTTCTGACAGCTTTAGGGATCATTTAAATAACTCTTAATGACATTAGACAAGGCATCCTTACGTCTTTAGGCAATGTGACCTATGCTGTGCCTTTCTGGTGCTTGCTTGTTCTTAAGAACTGCAAGCTGCAGTATAGACTGCAATGTATTTTTATTATTGTGACAGCTGATGTTCCCTAAGTCCAGAACTTAGAGTCAAAGTTAAATAAAAAATGAAAGCTACAAGTTTTCCACCAAAAAGGAAATTTGATGCTCTGCAGTTTGGAATAGAAGCATAAAACTAAACCACACCCAAAATATTCTAAACATTTTCTCATCACTCTATCTCCTCCAATTTTCAAAGCATTATGCATCTGTGCAGAACTTATTCTTAAAATCTATGTCAGAGAGGCCCTCTGAAAATCTTTTGAGCAAATACCCTTTCACAGGTTTTCTGTACCTCCCTGGTATGACACATGGAAAAAGGAGAATTGATCCTGGCATAGCTACCACGTGGGATAACTAAGTTTAAGGTTTAGAATTCCTTAAAGCATAGCAATTTGCAGAAGTCATGCATGAGGCAGTCATGGGTTACATTGCCAGAGTCTTTTTATGGTTTTACTCAGCACAGATCAGCTTTCAATCTGCAATCACTTCCTTTAATACGAAGGTATGCAGTTCACCTACCTCTGCCAAGACACCACTGAGTACATTCTCCTTTTGTCTTTTGACTCAAAAAAACACAAAAAAACCCAACCCAACCCAAACAAAACAAAAACCCACCCACCTTTTTTTTTGTTTGTTTTAGCTAAATTGAATTGTAATTGGCAATATGGTTTGAGCATTTGGCAGTGTTCAGGGCATCCTATACCCTGAGATACTCAGAATCTTGTAGAACTGTTTAACTTAAGGAGAAAAGACATCTTAGTACTTGACAAAAAAGGAAAGAAGAAACAAGATGTGAAATGCCACACTGCCTAAAATAAGTCAGAAGTCTCTTGAAAAGGGCAGACTTAATAAAGTAACATAGACATACATTTTTTTTTTCTTAAATGAAAATAGTATTTTTCTATATATTTAAAATTCTATATATATAAGTTCAGCAACTCCACTATTGAACTTTTATTCAGTAATCAGAGAGAAGATCTGCAGGATCCAGGGGGATCACATATGAAGAATTAGGAAAGCTGAAGCTGTGTGGCTGCAGGATTCTTTTAAAATAAAGCCTGACTCTGGAACTCAGGTAACCATCATGTGTAGCTGTCCTTGCTGTTTGTTGATGAAGCCAAATGTGTGGAGTTCTACTTGAGCTACCAGGACATTAATGGAAGTCAGACAAAGCATAACTATGCTGTTATAAATGTCTTACTGGGCAGAGACAGAAGCAGCATAAAAAGGAGAGAAAGAAAGAAAAATTGTGTAGTGTAGACATTATAGCTTAAGCCAGACACAAATAAAATAAAAGGTACTTTTTTTGCTGTCTGCGTTGTAAACCTGATTAATCATTTCACAGTAATATTTCAGCTACCTTAATTCATCCCTTGTAAAAGGACTTGAAAGCCTACAATTACAGTTGGAAAAGGCAAAATGCTCAGAAAAAAAAAGCTGCTTCAGCAATAGCAAATCCTAAGACAAAGAATCTGAAAAAGAACAAATGTGGAAGCTAGAGTTGGAATAGCCACTGGTTTATTGCACCTCAGCTTTGGCACCCTTGGCTCCTTTCTTTTGCTTCTTTGAAGCTAACTGCAGATTTCATTTCCAGCAAAGTCTGCTTTAACTACTTGTTTTGCTGAAATGACCCTAGTAAAAAACCCTTAATAATTCCTGTAAAAAGTAAAACAAACAGCAAAAATTACCCTAATATTTGCATAATCAAAATCATGGCTGTGTGTCTCAAAGATTTTCTGTGTAGAAATTGCTGAACAACTGACTCTTGTGCTGACGAATCTCTGTGGGCTCAGGAGCCAGCAGAGCCCACAATGGTAAGAGAAAAAGGCAGTCCAGCAGTCTTATTCTCTTTATCCTTTGACAAATCAGTATTCAGTGGGATTCAGGTTGAAGGAGTCCTCAAAGTGATGAGAAAACACAAAGAAATGGAGCAGAGAGATCATCAAGGCAGCAGAAAATCATAATGAATTTTCCAAAAAACCACAGTCAATCCCAAAGAGAGACTGGATAGATGATGAGACAAAGAAAAAAAGTAGTTTTGTTTTGTGTGTTTGCTTTGTTTTATTGCTGAAATAGCAGGAAGTGAACCAGTGATCTGTTTTAAAAACAGACAGGGAAAACTGTAGAGATTGGTAGGCTGAGTCAGAGATCTCTGAGAATAAAAAGGATGAAAAAGGGAAAGAGCAAGAACAACATGCAATAAATGACTTTTCTGGTGGCAAAATAATTTACCTGTATGGCAAACCTCTTGTTGACATTCCAAGAGTGTTCTGTATCTCTGCAGGCATCTTCAAGGTGCCTAAAGAAACCTTTTCTGTGTACAGAAGGTATTTTACATTAATAGATTAACTATTCTGTGCATTGACTAGAAAGCTTTTGGAAGAAAAAAAATGAGAGAAAAGAGAAGAATTGGGCTAAAATTAATGTAGAGGCACACTGAAATTCAGATCTTTGCAGGACCGTGCATACAGATATAAATAGATGCAACATGTAGATCAATACAGTCCATGTTCCCAAAATTAATTGTGAGGAGCTGAGTATATCGGACCTCAATAAAGAAATAAATAATAAAGTGTTGGCAAATGAAAAAATGAACAGAATTATAATGTTTTAGTGGAACAAAACACACACTGCAGTATCAAATATTGCCATTATCTTAATATACAGCCTATCCTGTATATTAAGCTAAAACTAAGAATATTCAGTCTATACAGCTAAGCAGTGCTCTTCATGTCAATACATACCATAAAAATTATTCCAAACTAAATAATATTTTCTAAGGGAAATTTTTGCTCACAAACCTGCGAGATTGAACATAAACAAAAAAAAGAGCACAAATCTTGCACTACTTTCAGAGTGCTCATTGCACTGTAGCATCTTTATCTCAGAATCTAAAAATCACAAAATGGTGGAGGCTGAAAGGGACCTCTAGAGGCTCCAGAACAACCAAGGCCACCTAAAGCCCATTGCCCAGGACCATGTCTATACAGTTTTTGAAGATCTTAAAAGATGGAGACTCTACAATCTCTCAGGAAAACCTGAGCCAGTGCTTGGTTGCCCTCACAGTAAAAAAGTGTTTCCCAATGTTCAGAGGGAACCTCCTGTGTTTCAGTTTGTACCTATTGCTTCCTATTCTGTCACTGGGCTCCACTTGAAAGGGACTGGATCTTTCTTCTTTACACTGATCCTGTTCTTGTTTTAGTCTTTGTTCTCAGATTTGAATAATAGATTTTTTTTTTTTTTTGGGGGGGGGGTTAAAAGCATTTGTTCTTTCTCTGTTTATTCACTTTGATCTTCCTGCTTGAATGCCCTGAAATATTTTTTTAAAGAACCAGTTTTTGCTAGATACTCTTTTGCATCATGGTCAGTACACTCTGCATGGTTATGATCTTTATAAACTTACATATTCAAGAGATTTTTTTTTAAAGATCTATTGGGATTGTGTGATCTGCTAAAAGGTCTGTGGATGCAATTTTGTTTTTACTTAATTGTGACCACATATTAATACTAAATGCTGAGCACACTCTACTGAAACACTTTCTCATGAAGGTAACAGTTCTCTCCAAGTGAATTCTGGATTTTTCTTTCTGTTGTGTGATGATCAGAAGTGAATCATTGTCAGTGGGGAGGAGGAGAAGAGAGAGAAGCTGAAAATAATCAGACATTCTGATTAGACTTGCGGTTGAAATAATACAAAATTACCATGCCAACATCTTTGTTGTTTATAGAAGTAAATACTGCAGCACTAGAGTCTGTCATTAATATTACTGCAGATTGGCTCAACGCATAGTGCATTTACTTGTGGTCTTACATAGGAAAATGTGCAGAATATGCAACAGCAACTGAGCCTAACACTAATAGATGTGTAATATCCACGGAGACACCTGCTAGTCTTTGTTACAGGTAAAGTTTCTCTGATTTCCAGCATGACCCTTCAAAAACCATTCAGGTTACCAGTCTCATTGGTTTATTAGGACAAGGAAGTGGATGTGGTGACCTGAAAGGTCCTTTCATTTTTGTTTAACACTGTACCTATTGGATAGCTTCCTGCTCACAAATCTCCCTGCAACTGAAGGGAAGGCTTATCTTCTCCATTAATTTAGTACCTTAGCCTTTCCTAGTATATCACTCCCTCTAGCTATTTGTCCTTCTTAAAATTCTGTTTGTCTCTCAAACAATTAAGTGTCTTGGCATCTCAATAGAAGATGTTTATTTTAGGGATTACATGCCAAGATTCCTAAATCCAGAGTGTAAAATGTGAGAGCAAAAAGGGTGTAACCTTCTTGGGTAAAATGGGTAAAAATGGGCTAGTATTCTTGTTTCCTATTTAAATAAATAAATGTTTAGAGCACAGGCAGTAGAATAAACAATTAATGAACTTCAGCACCTCTGAAATACTCTGAAACACAGGGATCCTAGTAAAAAAATCTTTTAAAAGCCTGTGAGCAGCAAGACAGAGATTAGCAAAGCTGCATTATACAGACAGGCTGAAAACTGAGAAGCATGTTGTTCAGGTTATTATTTGTCCAAGGTAAAATAGTGTGTTTTAGACTACAGACACCAATGTGAGAACATTGATCAATTCCATAGGAATTGTTGCTGTGAAAATAAAACTGTTCTGGTCCTTTCATTGACAGAATCCTGTGTTGAGTCATAACATTTGAAAAGCCAGTCAGTGTTAATTTCCAGGATGGTGGTCAGACAGTTGGCTGTTTTTTTGTTTTGGTTTGGTTTGATTTGGGGTTTGGGTTTTTTTGGGGGGTTTTGTGTTGTTTTATTTTTTGGTGTGTGTGTTTGTTTTTGTGTTTTGCTTTTGTTTGTTTTTGTTTGTTTGTTTTTTTTTGTTTTTTAACTTATTCATCACACATTTTAAAAAGGCGGCTGAGGGGAGACCTTATTGCTTTCTACAATTATCTGAAGGGAGTTTGCAGCGAGGTAGGTGTTGGTCTCTTCTCCCAAGTTACAACTGACAGAACAAGAGGAAATTGCCTCATGTTATGCCAGGTGGGGTTTAGATTGGATATTAGGAAAAAATTCTTCATTGAAAGGGTTGTCAGGCACTGGAACAGGCTGCATGGGGAAGTATTTGAGTCACCATCCCTGGAGATATTTAAAAGATTTGTAGATGCCATCCTTTGGGACATGGTTGGCTTTTACATTATGCTATGTTAATGGTTGGACTTGATTTGGTTGGAAAAGACCTTTAAGTCAAAAATTATTCCATGATTCTATGATTCAAAAAATAGGCATTAAGTTTTATATATTGCCCCATTAGATGTTAATAGGTCTTTTCCTTTGAAAGAGCTCCTTCTTCTGCTGGTAAATACTTATGGATTGTGATGAGATCAACTAAAATTTTTCTTCCCTTTGCTTTAAGAAAGGTATGTTTAGTCTTTTCCTTAAATGCACATCTCAGTACTTTTTTGTTGCTCCTAGTTATTAAATGAGTGAAAGAGACAAGCACATGTAATTTTGAAGGACTGTGATAAGTCTTGCTAGGCAAAGGAGCCAAAAAGCAGAGAAGGAATTGGTGTCTTTCAAGTAGTTCAGAAAAAAGAATGGATAGCTAGAGGTTAAAAATAATAAATCAAGGGGTACCTCCAACCATGGGTAAGCAAAAGCTGTGTATTGCAGCAGCTGCCAGATCTTGTCAAGCCATATGAACTATATGCTAGAAACAAAAAAGCCCAGGCACAGCAGTTTGGACAAACACTGGTCAATGAAAAAAAATAATTATGAGAATACGGGTAAGAAAAAGGGCCAGAAGGTAGGTGGAAAACACATTTGGATGCGCGCTTTTTTGTACACATTTGAAAAACTCCAGATGGGTAACTTTTGCACAAATCCTCATTATCCATGAGCTTACAGTGCCTGGCAGCAAAAGTTTAATGAGGCCTAACCAGGCATTTCCTTCTCTTAGCTTTTTTTCTCAGGGAAAAGAAGTTCAAGAGTTGATTTGACACACAAGGGATTAACAAGGAGGTGAGTTGCCTTTGCTCAGCAAAACAAACGGGCTATCTGGTGTTGGCTGTAAGGAAGAAAACTTGTTAGCTGTAGCTCATTCAAGCACAGTTACACAAGTTTCGTGCAAAGCACCCAGCACAGTTCCATCTGCTTGTACCCTATCTGATCCAGAAGTCAAGAAATCTGCATTAAGCAGGGCTATCAGCTGTAGTAGAAAGCCGAAATGGCTGTAAAGATTGCTTGGATTATTCATGGTTTTCAACATTCATCTGGGATCACATGGGGTAAAAAAATCAATAGTGCTAATAATAATGTTTCAAAACAGGACAGGCACAGCAAATCAAATCAGTAAGTTTTGAGTTCTTTCTATCATGTACCTTTGCTGAACTATTAGTTGCCTATAAATTCCCTGCATGTACCTGCATTGTCAAAATGCAGCTATGTTGCATGCCACAGGGAAATGTCAGAGACTGAGCTTCAAACTTTGACATGGAGACGTGTGGTGTTTTTATCCCTGTGCTTGCCAATCATTTCCTTTGTGAACTTGCAAGCTCTTCCTAGAACTGTTTGAAAAACCCCACCTAACACACAAAACTAATAATCTCACAGGGGGATTTCAATTAATATTAAAAAGCATGTCCATAGGCCTATTGGTATTCTACAGTTGGAGTCAGAGACATGTTCTTCCCGTGATCCTGAACGCAATGGCTGTGGTGTGCCCTGCACAAAAAAAAGATGAAGAAAAAAAAATAAGAACACAGAAAAGGTTGAGTTAGATTTTCTTTTTGGAAGGGAAAGGTTTTGGTGTTTTGTTAGGTGTTTGTTTTTTTGGTTTTTTTTGCTTTTTGTTTTTTTTTTTTTGTGGAGGGGAAAGGTAGGAAGCTTGTGAATCGTAAATCCTCTGCTGCCGTAATTTGCAGTTAAAAATTCCACATACATACCTTACATTTTTAAATGTCAAACTGGGACTGAAAAGTAGAAATAAATTGTTGTGGAAGGTGTAGTTGCGTTAGGATGGAAGTTCCAACCTTTTTATTTGAGTTTGCTGTTCAAGCCTCATCTAGCAGGTCACATGAGGACACTTGTTTTTCGCTAAGTCAGTGGTGACATTGGCTCTGATGTGATCCTCGAACTTAATGTGAAGTAGATGTCCAGGGTCTGCATAGGGTTGGCACTCAAATTTTCGTTATCTTACCTTTTTTATCTTATTATGCCAGGTGAAGCCCCTTCTGAACATTTTCTTTTTTGAAAAGGAAGAGGAAATACATCTCAAGCATATTACTTATGTGAATTTCCTTATATATGCAGGCTGTAGGCCAAAATTTCTAAAGAATTTTATAATTTTAAACTTTATAACAAAATTAGATGATTTTCTAGTATAGAAAAATCTAGATAAGGGAAATCAAAGTGAGCTGAGCTCTCATAAAGTCTAAAATACTTACCATCTAACTTTGACCTGTTCTATTTTTAAATTACCATAATGTAATAAGATGTGCTGGTTTTGAGAATACTATCAACTTTAGACAGTATCATAAAGCGTAATTCCCAAGAAGCAAAAAAAGAAAAAATTCTGAGCACAGAATGTCAGAAACTAGTATACTGAGTATTGACAAGAAGGATAATAAATCCTGAGATTCAGTAATACATTATTTTTTCCCTCAAGTAACAGAGATGAATACATGATTGTCAAAACTTGTGATACACTAGTGAATATTGTCCGACTCACTCTTTGATACAATTTGAGTTCAATATGCAAAAAACCCCAAATCTATTTCTGCTTTATGGTGGACAGTTTACATCTTCTCGAAAATCTTTTGAAAGTAGTATTAGTTCAACAGTAACAACAAAAAAAAAAAGGTATTTTATCAGTGGCAAGGCTGACTGTCTGTTTAAAGATTAAATATTTATCATCAATAGTTTTCAAAGATTTGAAATGTAATAATTTTTATTCTCTGCTTTAATTCCTTTGTTTGCTTGTTATGTTTTCTAGCACTATGGATGGATTAAATGAAAAATTCATTTAATACTTTCTTCAAAACCAGTACAAACAGCCTTTGGCAGTTTTTAGTTTTGTAGTGACAACAACGAATCCTTGGGAACTCCCACTTTATTCTCTTGCTCTGTATCAACAGCAGCCTGGCCAAAAAATTTACCTAAATGGAAAAAGCTTCTTGTTTGGGTCTAAATGTTGAATTCCTCTACTTGCTCTAACCATGACACTCAGTTGATTAGAAGTTAATCAACCTCTTAATTGATTAACTGAAAATTTTATTTGTTTTTCAGTTTCTCCACTTTCTTCTTCTTAGCCATTCTTTCCATCTTTCTTCTTTCATGTTTCCAGAGCTGGTCAAAACTTCTAGAACTCCTTGACCAGGTAGCCTTCTCTCTTTAACCAATGACAAAGCTCTCATCAAGAATTAAATAATGCCAAGAAACCATTCCATCAGTGAACTGAAGAGATTTAGCCTATTTTAAGAGAAATTATGGAAATGTCTTTGTACAGCACTTGGAAGCATTTTAAATGCAATTTTTCCCAGTTACTTCAGCCACTAGTGATCCATTTAATCCTTTTTAATAGGTATTTTGTATTGAAATGTTTTCAGAAAAAAAAAAAAGAAAAAAGAAAAAAAGGAACATGTAATTTACCTTTATAACAATAAAATAATAAATATAAACAATCAATTTTTTTTTTTTTTTTGTCTCAATACTTCAGGATTAATGCTTCTCTGTAGCATTTACCATAACAAATACGTTGTATTCTACTGTGATATTACTGCATCCTCATCTGCAATACCAGCTGCCTTGTCAACACATTAGCCTTCTCCCATGTGGAGATAAGAATTCTGCAAGATTACTTGAAAAATATTTATTTTTAAAATGGTAAAACCTGACATAAGCTTTCCCCTTCTCATTCCTTGTGATTGTGGCCTTCTACTGCCAGTGAACCCATGGTATGAATTACTCCCAAATTTCACATTTTTGAGTAAGTCCTTGTTTGTTTTTTTCATACTGTCTCTAACCCATGGAAAAATCTCCTTGGAAAAAAAAAAAAAAAGGGAAAAAAAGAGGGCACATGTTTATTTTATGTTTCTTCTTTAAACTCTCCTTTGTCAAAATGCACAGTAAGAATCTTGAAAAAGCCCTGATACCCTGAAGACTGCCTCTTCTGGTGACCAGCATCATTCCACTTTCTCCCTTCCTGGGATCTGGCTGCTGTCTCATGAATTGATCCTTCTCAAGTGAGTGTGATGAGGCCTCATTGTGTGAGCTGGATAGAGGCTGTGAACCCTCCACTGCCAACTGCAACAGGAGCTGGCTGTAAAAATAAACTTGGGAGTGACTGGTTTTAAGTAATAAATTCTGTGGACAGATTATCTTCTGGGTACATTATCATACAGAGTGGTATCTGTGGCTATTTGCCACCAGCATTTTACTTCAGTGCCACTTTTCAAATGAGTGATTGTGATACTAATGAGGATAATTTTACATCTGCTGTGGATAAGCAGGCACAAACCTCAGGTATCTAGGCCAGAAATGACAAAACATTTGGGCATTAAGTACCACATTAATTCCAAAAATCACTGTGGATCTTTGTTGGTGCCAAGTTTGGGACCTGTGCCAATGCTTTACACCACCAGGCATTTCCTTAGCAGAAGCAGATGTGCCTGTATATCTTGATGTCTCATGGCTGGGAGCACGTACATAACACCACGTAGTCCGAGTTGCACAAGGAAGGATAGGACATCCCTTTGATAATTTGCATCCATTAAAGAAATTGGAAGGCTACGTAATATCCCTTATCTAACCAACCACAAGCAGAGGAGGTGCAATCGAAGGAAATGGCTCATGGCTTGGATGTATCATTACATCCTGATGAGGAAGCTGGGAGCAAACCAGAATGGTTCTTGATCTGCTGAGAGGAAGAGAGCAGCCTGCACTCAGTGGTCATCTTGGTTTCCTGAAGCTGTGACTATGGCTGCTTTCCAATCTTGCACTAAGCATAGCTTGAACATGTGGAGGAAGTGAAGGGTCCACAGGGAACAACTCTGGCCTGGTTAGATCTCATAAATAATCTCACAGAAATTTCATATATTTTTCTCATATGTTCAAGCAAATCTAGCAAACATCTATCTGGATAGTATTGATACCTGAAAATCCCTGAAATGTCTGTTGAACCTTCACCCATTGCTAGCAGATATTTCTGTCAAATGCTTCTTAATTTTGCAACTAAGTGAGAGCAGAACTAAAATAATTCTGCATTTATGTAAACAAAAATAGATCTTTCTGGATAAAACTAACAAATTTAGAAGTCATGTTGTTATCTTTAATTGCTATGTATGTTTTAATCCATGCGCCCCAAATTCTGTTTTGTTTTTTTTTTAAAAGCATAATTAACCCAAATTGTGGTATAATGCGATGTTAGACCAGACTTCTCCTACTTACAAAGCTGTGGACATCACTTCCAATTTTCACATTACATCTAAGCAGGCGGTTCTAAATGAAATTTCCAAATTGCTAAAACATCTGTTGTGACATGAACAAGTAGGGAAAGTCACTCTTTTGCATTTACTCCATTCAGGTCCTCCCTTGACCTTTTTGTTATATTTTTATTCAAATGCAATATATTTTCTCTATCTGAAGTGTAAATTTGAGTCATAAAATTGGTTGAATCAACTACTTTAAAATGCCAGAATTACATGTAAGTCTGCTATGACAAAGCCTTTCTAATTAGGCAACTGCTACCTTAATATTTAATTGATATCAATATAGAAAATGAACACATGCTTCAATTTCAGAATTACCTTGTAAGTAAGAACAGTTTGACTGCATTGTACCAATAAATTAATTAGGCTAGGTTTGAAACGGAATAATCCATATTTGATACTGAAAATCATTCTTACCACCAACAAATACAAATTCCAGACAGATTCAAACCTCCCTTTATTTGCCCTTACTGAAAAGTATATACAGGCATGGAATACCATATAAAGATGCATTAATATAATTGTAATTTTTTTGGTCTAAATCTTGAAAACAACATAAGTGCTCAGTTTAGATCTGCAGGTGCTAGAACAAACACAAAAAAACCACAAAACTGAGAAAATTTTCAGAGGCTAAAGGTACATTTTGGTATGTTGTGAGACCTGGGCTACACTGACAGGCTATGTCTAATGACTCCAGCTTTTCTGCATTCTAACTTACTTTATTTTTGCTACAAGTGTCTTTAAATACTTCAGCAGAGCCACATGAGTCTACTTTCCAGTAAGCTTCCTTTGCTCACATATCCTCCAGGCTAATTAAATTTTATCTCTGACAAAAGATGCTGTGTGGTGCTTCCTTCCTACCTGGGGTTTTAGTCCCTGACCTTCCAAGGGAGCAACACTCTTGACTCTCACACGGACAGGACATAAAGTGGCAGAGTAAGACTGAGGGGAAAGAGGCTCCTGCTGCCAGAGGTCGCAGGGCTTTGCTTAGCAGGAAACAGACACTCTACATATGACGTTTCTGCAGGATTTATTTGGCAGGTGGGGAGGCTGAGAGTCCACACTGCAACAGTGCATATGTAGGGACAAGTTTTCTCACACGAATATGTGCCGTGTCATTCATAGGCAATTATTCTGCCCTAAGTCTATCCTCTCCTGAAAGACAGAAGTGAGGAGATGTGCTTTGAAATCTGCCAGATGTGGTCTGGAGACCATGTTGCAACCATCCTCTGATTCTCTTCCTTCATGTATTTTGTTTAAAGTGCTCTTTGCAGAAGGAGTAGTGACTTCTACTTTTTATGCAGGTTGTTTACAGAGTGTGTATTAGTGGAAGTCATTATCTGGTTGAGTAGGATTGACTCAACTTAGAAGAACACAAATGTCCAGTTCTCATTTATTTCTGAGAACCTTAGTTTGCTGCGTATTTTACATATAGACATCTACTGACGGTGAGATAAATGGCAGGTCGAGATTTGTCATCCATCTAAAAGCAGACTTTTGGTATATAAGTACTTCTCTTACCTGCTCATGCCTTGGGGAAAGCAGTGTGGTGAACTGCCGAGATGGCAAAGCTATTGATTACTTTAGGAATAGCTGAAGGGACAGGATTGCACTGAACTCACCACAAAGGAATTCCTGATTTCCTTTTTTTGCTTCATCCACTTTCACTTGTGCTGGGAACTGACATCTTTTTGAAAAGACTCCATCAAAGACATCACTGCGCCTTTCTGATATTTAGAACAAGTGGAGAATTAAACCCTTTGTTCAACTCAACTGCTTCCTGCTATCAGCACCTGTCAATGTGGAGTCTAATTTGATTCCTGCTGAAAAATCATTCTTTTTGTTGCTTTCCAAGGTTTAAGGTGGCTGTAGGAGATGAAAATCTTTGGAAATGAGAATTTCGTAAAATAAGTTGAAGCACATTAAAAGAGAAAAGAGGACGTTAAGAAAACATTAAACTTTGTCACAAAATGCTACATACAAAGGTGGTTTGCTCAGCCCTCTCATTGTCCCCTTGTGTACACACAGCGTGAAATAAAATATATTCAGAGGCATACTATACCTCCTTTGTAGCTGCCCCGGGTTACAAGATTTAAGGGGGTGCTTTCATCACTTACAGGAAGTTTTTGATGCCCACAAGTGCTTTGTCTGCTCAAACATCTCCTTTTAAAGCTACGACAAAGGATGGTGAAGAGCTACTCTTAGAAATATCCAAAAGCAGGCAGAACACTCAGATGGACACTGGACACAGTTCACATCATTGGGAGAGTGTCCGGCTGTGGTAAAAAACATAAATAAAAACTGTTCTGTAAAGTAATACGATATGATGTTTGACAAGCATCTTCTGCTTTTTAAGATTGGTAAGCCATAAAGCTGGCATTGTTTAGTAGTGGACAGTTGCAATTCATCCTTAATTGGTAGAAACTAGGATAAATCCATTAATCTCAAAAGATCTAAATCCATTTGCATCAGTCTAAAATCTAGATTATTGCTATTTTCTCTTCTGCCTGAACAAAAATAATTCTGGGTGAAGGAAATTATTTAATTTTTATCAAAACTACCATAAGAGAATGATGCAAACCTGGTTAATCATATTGAATAGTCCATTTCTCATAGAGGTTCTGTTTAAGATTTTTCTGAACTTTTTAATTTCATCCAATTACTGTTACAATGCAGTATAGTTGCTCTAAGTTAAACTATGAGGTGTCTTTTGTAATACAATATTTAGACTTCCATATTCATTTTTCAGAAAAAAAAAAAAAGTCCCTGCCCTAACCATTTAAACTGCTATTTGGTAGACTTTGTCTTGCTCCAACCTTACAGGAAAGTGAAAAGAAAAAATGTAAAGCAAGATTGGCCTGCAATGGAAACTAGAAGCCTGGAGATTTATTTCCACACTACCAGGTGATATTATCCTGTCTGGAAAATCAAGGATTCTAGTGTCAGAAATGATACAGATGACAATCAGAAAAAAATCTGTATTTTACAATACTTCGGTGCTAGTGCACGGTGTCATAAATTCACCACTGGGCAGATACTTATCTTCTAGCACATCTCAAGATAGCAGAAATCATGTTTAAAACTTGGCACAGCAAACTGGACAGAAACACAAGCTACTCCATAGTGTCCAGCCAACAAGACTATATTATTTTGGATGGACCTTTTTTAGTAATGAGAAAGACACTGAGTCATTATGTTGAGTAAGAAAACACTATTGAATTTTCAGAACTAGGGTGAGCTTATGATTCAGGAGATTTTTTTAAAGATGCAGAAATTCTTACTGACCTTTTGCAGACATTATGCTGTGCTCTGAAGTTTTGTGCCCTCTGTGGAGTAGTGAAAAAATCCAGATGGTCAGAATATGCATGCACAAATGACAAACCCAGCATAAAAATGACCCTCAGACACACTAGTGCATTTTTGTGCATATAATCACTGTATATATATTATATTAACTCATAGATTAATACAAGAAAGAAGAATGACTACAATTTACCCTGATCTCTCCTATATCATATAACATTAAATTTCTGTCCCTTACCCCTGCTCAGTACCTGATAGCTTTCACTTCAGTGACATATACGTTATACATATTAAAATACATGTCAGAAAAGCAGTCTGTGTTTGAAGATAACATTGTTCACAGATAACAAGGAATGGATAACTTATCAGTTCATTTGAAATGTTGCTCCAGTGGTTAAACATTCTCAGTGTTTAAAATATGGGTTCAATGTTTAAAAATATGTCTAACTTCTCCTTATGTGGGTTCATCTTCCAGAACCCCCATTCTCCAGACTTGGTAAGAGGTTGGATGCAGCATGACAATGCCTAGAGGCTTTGTTGAAGTACCATCACAACTAGATAGAGCCCCAGCTGATCTAACCTGGTGTTGAAGACAACCTTGCATTGAATGGGATGCAGTACTAGATGATCTCCAGAGGTCCTTTTCAACCAACGTATCTGTAATTAGGAAGCATTCAGGAGCCAGTAGGTCCCTACAAGGAAAGAACAAATACACAGCAAATTAATTTCAGTCATCTCCTTTAAAATTCACAGGCTTACTTTGATGCCTCCTCAAAAAGATATTGCCATGAATTCAAAATAAGAAGTAGCAAGCTATTTCTTAGACACTGTGGACAAATCTATGCACTTAAATTCAAAACACAGGAACACAAAACACATTTCTACCTCTTCACTCCCCTGACAGAAAGTACCCATTGACACATTTCCTAACACTGCTGAATTAATTTTGTAGGACACCTTTACTTAACAGCTTCTCTCTCCTGGAGAAGACAAGGCTTCATTGAAAACTTAAAGTGGCCTTCCAGTACCTGAAGAAGCTACATGAAAGCTGGGGAGGGGTCTTTTACAAGTGCATGTAACAATAGGACAAGGGGTAATGGTTTTAACGTGGAAGAAGGTAGACTTAGATTAGACATTAGGAAGAAACTCTTTCCTGTGAGGGTGGTGAGACACTGGAACGGGTTGCCCAGGGAAGTTGTGGATGCCCATTCCCTAGAAGTGTTCAAGGGCAGGTTGGATGGGACTTTGAGCAACCTGGTCTAGTGGGAGGTGTCCCCGCCCAGGCAAGGAAGGTTGGAATTAGATGTTCTTTAAGGTCCTTTCCAACCCAAATCATTATATGATTCTATGATACTCATCTGGCTGTCAATTAATACTCCAGCTTTCCAGCCACTCTCTCCCAAGCCTGTAGCATTGCATGAGCTTGTGAAGCTAAGTGACTGGTGCCATAGGCAGGGCTTTGAGTTTTTTGATCATGGGCTGCTATATGAGACACCTGGACTGCTGGTGGCAGCTGGGATGCACCTGTCCCAGAGGGGCAAAAGGCTTTTGGGGCAGGAGTTAGCAGGGCTCATTGACAGAGCTTAAAACTAGATATGAAGGGGAGATAAATGGGCCTGTTAGGGACAAGCCCAAGAGAAACATGCCAGGACTTGAAGGATGGTGGACTAGGGAGGATTCTCACTCTGTCATGTCATTTCAGAGAAAGGATAGATGTTTACAAATCATGGAAGCACCTGAGAAGGGTCTGGTATGAAATGGAGCTCACAATGGAAAAAGGTGTTGGAATCATTAGCTCATCTGAAGTGCATCTATACCAATGCACACAGTATGAGCAACAAACAGGGGGAGCTTGAAGCCATGATACACTGGGAAAACTATGACATAGTGGCTCTCACAGAAATGTGGTGGGATGCATCCCACGACTGGAGTGCCACAATCAATGGCTACAAGCTCTTCAGGAGGGATAGAAAGGGAAGGTGAGGGGGTGGAGTGGCCCTGTATCTTAGAGAAAGCTATGAGAGCTTGGAATCAAGTATAGTCATGATGAGGTTGAGAGTGTTTGGACTAGGTTAAGGGCCAATAAACTGATATTGCTGTGGGAGTCTGCTACAGACCTCCCAACCAAAGCGGTGAGGTGGATGAAGCTTTCTATAAGCAGCTGGGAGAAATCTCCCAGTCACTTGTTGTTCTTGTGGGGGACTTCAACCTCCCAGACAACTGCTGGGAATACAACACAGCAGAGAGGGAACATTCCAAGAGGTTCCTGGAATGTGTGGAAGAGAACTTCCTCACACACCTGATAAGTGAGCCAACCAGGGATGTCGCCCTCCAGGACCTGCTTCTGGTGAACAAGGAAGATCTTGTGGGGAAAGTAAAAGTTGGAGGCTGTCTAGGACACAGTGATCATGAGATGATTCAGTTTTTGATCCTTGGAGAAACAAGGAGAGGGGTTAGTAAAACTGCCACCTTAGACTTCCAGAGGGCAAACTTTGACCTGCTCAGAAGACTGATTGACAAAGTCCCTTGGGAGGCTGCCTTGAAGGATAAAGGAGTCCAGGAAGGCTGGACATACTTCAAGAAAGAAGTTTTAAAGGCACAGGAGCTGCTGTCCTGATGTGCTGGAAAACCAGTAAGTGGGGTAGGAGACCAGCCTGGCTAAATAGGGACCTTTGGTTGGACCTTCAGAACAAAAAGAGAGTATATGACCTTTGGAAGAGGTCACTCATGAAGTTTATAAAGATGAAGTGAACCTATGCAGGGTGAAAATTAGGAGGGTCAAGGCACAGCTAGAGCTCAAACTAGCTACAGCTGTTAGGGATAATGAAAAATATTTCTGCAAGTTCATTAACAGCAAAAGGAGGATTAGGGAAAATCTCCATCCTTTATTGGATGCAGAGAGAATCTTAGTAGCAAAAAAGGCTGAGGTGCTCAGCACTTATGTCACTGTTTGACTCAGGTCCAACAACAATGCTCTTGATCCCCTCCCCCTCCCACCCAGGTAGGGAAGGAGAGAGAGAAAAAGAGAGAGACTTGGCTGGATTGAAAACTAAACTACACACTTTAATTAAACACTATATACAATTATATACAATTATATACAAATGTGTCCAGATATCTGCAAAAGCCTCTCGCCTTCCCCCACCCACAGCATTTTCTGAGCTGTGAACAGTCCTGAAAAATTCTGGAGCTGCCACCAGAGAGAGTGCAAAGTGATGAGGTTCAGGAGAGCTCGAGCCTGGGGGTCGAGGGTGATGGATGGAGTTCTGCCTTGACGCCAACCATGGATGGAAGAGAAGGGAAGAAGCAGCAGGAAGGAAGTTGTTTTCTGTGATCTCTGACCTTCCTCTGAGCTTACGTAGATATATGGAATGGAATATCTCTGACCAATTTTGCTGTCTGTCTAACTCAGCCTCCTACGGGGGGGTCATAGATCTCTCTGTAGTGTCTGAGCTGGCAGAGTAAAGATGTGACCTTGAAGACCCAGCAGTTAGAAAAACATTCCACTCTTATCAGTCTTAGTTGGAAGGCTCTGTGACTAGTTAAAACCAAGCTTGCTGAAGAAAAAAAAAAATCAGTAAAAGGAAAATTGGCTTAATCCTGTCTCAAACCAGGACAACCTACTTTGCATCAGTCTTTAGCAGTGGAACTAGCGGTTCCATGGATACACATGATCTGGGAGACAGGGAGGGGATGCAGAATGAGATAATCACAATTAAAGAGGAAGTGGTCAGAGACCTATGACACCACTTAGATGCACACAAGTCTATGGGACAGGATGGGTTACATCCAAGGGTGCTGAATGAGCTGGCAGACATGATTTCCAGGCTACTTTTCATTATTTACCTGAAGACTAACTGGGGAGATCCCAATGGACTGGAGGGTAGCAAATGCAACACACATCTATCAGAAAGGCAAAAAGGAGTATCCGGGAAACTATAGACCTGTCAGTCTGACCTCGGTACCAGGGAAGGTCATGGAGCAGATCATCTTGAGTATCATTAGAAGAGATATAGAGGATAACCAGGGGATCAGGCCCAGTCAGCATGGGTTTATGAATGGCGGGTCCTGCCTGACAAACCTGATCTTCTTCTATGACCTGATGATCCAACTATTGGATGAGGGAAAGGCTGTAGATATTGTCTATCTGGACCTATAAAAAGCATTTGACATGGCTGGCAATAGAACTCTCCTAAAAAAACTGCCTGCTCATGGCACCACATTTGCTCACCTCCAGTCAACTGTGATGTCCCCAGCCAGCCAGAACTGCTGATAGATGATGCAAAGTGCCTTGGCAAGCACTTCCATCAGTTTCCTCAAGGACCCTTGGGTGGCTCTATCCAGTCCCATAGATGTATTGGTCTAAGTGGTGTAGCAGGTCCCAAACATTTTCCCTTGGATTCTGGGGGTCCCATTCTCCTCCTTGTCCCTGCCTTCCAGCTCAGGAGCTAAGTATCTCCATAGCAACTAGTCTTACTACTAAAGACTGAGGCAAAGAATGCACTGAGTACCTTGGCCTTTACCTTATCCTTTCTCACTGTTTGCCTCTGCATCCAATAGAGGATGGTGATTGTCCTCAGTCCCGTTTTTTTGCTAACGTATTTGTAGAACCATTTTTTATTGGGTTTTTTTTGGGTAGTAGCCAGATTAAGCTCTAGCTGGGCTTTGGCTGTCTAATTTTCTCCCTGCATAGCCCAGCATCTTTGTAGTCCTCCTGAGTTGCCTGCCTCCTCTTCCAAAGGCCATAAACTCACCTTTTTTCCTGAGTTCAAATCACTTGAAAATAATTTTTTGACTGAAGAGCAAATGACAGAATGAAAGATTTTCAACAAGAACTTGGACTATGAGAAGGGGGAAGTGAGATGAAATGCAAGTGAAACCACTCTTGCAATTTTCTGGGAGCAGCACATACAGTCAGAAGCCCAAGTGGCCAAGACTGCCCTGGGGCTGGTCACCAGTATCCAGGCCTTGGGGTGGGAGAGGGCTCAAGTCTTGGCTCCACCAAAAAGGATGGGAATACTGTCACTGATTCAGATGTAGCTCTCTAATTCTGCTGCACAATGTTGAACATTTAAATTCAGTTTTAAAATGTCTGAAAATCTGATATTCTCTTTGGAAAAGTGTTTCCAGTTTTAAAACAGGTTGGAAAGCTGAGCAAGTTATTGAGAAACAGAATGAAAATGTAAGACTCAGGGGACAGGGTTGTTCTGAAGACTCCTTTGAGTTAGTGGTATTATTCTGAAATAGAAAGAATTTTTCATTGAGAATGACTCAAAATAAAACTTTTAAAAAACTGCAACCTTGAGAAACCCTTCATTTACATTTCAGAAGTTACATCAAACCCAGTTTCTAGGCAAGCTGTGATGCTTTTTATCCAGATTTCTTGGAGTAAAACAATGGAGTAGCATTATTCATAGAATTCCTTAGCAGAATCTAAATGTCATTGAGAAAACACAGTAGACCAAATTCACTTCTGGTTACATATGTATTCATTAAACTGTATTGAACCATAAAGACATACTGCATCCTGACTTTTTTCCTAATAGTTTACTGCCTAATAACTTTTTGCTCTTTCGCTTTTCTTCTTCAGTACAGCAGTAGGAAAAGTGTTTGAAATTTTTTTGAGAGTTTTTCCTTGGGAAACAAAGGTGATAAGAAAAAGCTACCTGTCCTTTCTCTGTATCTAATGACTTCAGAACCCCACAGCCAATTTTAATGAAATTTAAAATTTACTGCGACTTTGTAGGTATCTCAGTGAAAGATTCTGAAGATAGCATAAGAGCTAACTGTGGCGTATGAGAGTTATGCCACTAAAAATATCTATCATGAGCTCAATTGTCACTAGATAACAAAGATATTCTAGCCGAAGCTATTGGAAGCTAGGAAGTCTCAACACAACTTGTTTAGCTGTACCTGTCTGATATTTCTCTGGGTAGGAAAGAGAGGAATGGGGATTCAGGGCATGGAGGAGATGAAAACCTCTTTAATAGCAGCAGTTATCAAGCCTGAATAATTTTGAAATTTGATGTAAAGACTAAAATGGTTTAATTTTTCATGGTTCTGACCAAATAGAAGACAAACTGAATTTTCAGTTGTTTATGTTTACATTTTCAATACCGTGGAGCTTAGAACTGGTAGCATGGTTCAAAAGAGAAAAAAACAAGCACTGCCTGCTGTGGTGGTTTCCTTGTGCAGGTAGGAATCCATTTTGCAATTTACATTGAAGATAATTGTAACCCACATGCCGTTTAATCAATAGTCACAGAAGCTTGAGCGATAAAACAAAAAGCAATGCAAGTATTCTGCTTCATAACGTGAAAAACATTTGATGACACATTGCAAAAAGAGCCACAAATAAGGATGGAAAAGGATGTTTCACACAACAGATTGCATCATGAGCTCCAGCTACCAAACTCAGGAGGCTGCAGTTCAACACTTATTCGTATGCCTGTGTTCCCTACGCAAATCATGGGGTTTTGCTCTTTCTGTTTCGCTACTTGAAGGATATCAAGACAGCTAGAGGCAAGAAGTAGGTGGAAATCTCTTGGCACCTGCCACTCAGCAGTAGACTCCATTGGTTTTCCTTTTTAAAAGTTAAATATGTTTTCATATTTTTTTTTCTATCCTTTCTTAAATCTGAGAGTGGTGAGGTGTGTGAGATGGGTGGGTGCACGTTTGTTTGGTTTTTTTTCTCCACTTTTTTTATGTGCTTTAAATAGCATAACACATAGTGTTTACATTTTTTGAAGAATTAATTTTCCCCCATTTGTTGTCACAACCTTTTAATTAAATACCCAGGTGATGGCTGAGTAGAAGTTAGTCTGGAAAGTCACCCTGAACAGACATGTACATCATAATTAGATTTTGATATAAAGGGAAGAAAATAAGATTCTGCTGGAGAAGTAAGTGGCCACAGCTGCAGGTAAACTTATAAGAGAAATTACAAACTCAGTTTGTCGCAGAGGGTATGCAATAATTTAAATTATTCTGCATCCCAGTATCCAGTTTTAACTGCTTGGGTTGTCTATTTTCCACTTGCATATTTGGAAGGGGCAATTATTTTGGCAGCTTCTGACACCTGAAAGTGTAATACTGAGCATGGTGGAACATAAAAAATTAAATATACAATTAAATATATAGCAATTTTGTACTACTTATATATATATGCACCTACGTAAGTATTTGCAGCAGTGATCAATTTTATAGAGAATTATACATGAGATAATTCTGGGCAATGCCACACCTACTTTGGTTTAGCACTTTGAATTCAACAAGCTGGAAATCAGCTCTGCAGAAATGAACCTGGTGGTCCTGGTGGACATGAAGGTGAGCCCACAGTGAGCCCTTTGGGCAAAGTGAGCATCCTGGGCTACATTAGGAAGGGCATTGCAAGCAAAGGGAGTTGATCCTTCCCCTGTTCTCAGCACTGATGAGACATCTGTAGTGCTCACAAGTTCTATTCTCACCAGTAAAAACGAGATATTACAATGATATTACCAGGGCATGCAGAGATGCAGTTAGAAAAGCAAAATCTCAGCTGGAGTTGAAATTGGCCAGAGATGTCAAAAAACTACAAGAAAGAATTCTTCAGAAACATAAACAATAAGTAGAAACAGAAGGAAAATATTGGCCCACTATTAAAAGCGAGAGATGAGCTAATCACCAACAATGCTGTAGAGGCAGAGGTTCTCAAAACTTTCGTCAGAGAATCACAGAATTGTTCTGGTTGAAAAAGACCTTTGAGATCACTGAGTCCATTAACCATTAACCTAACTTGACTGAGTCCAGTGCTAAACCATATTCTTAAGCACCACACCTACATGTCTTTCAAACACCTCCAGGAATGGTGATTCAACCAGCACCCTGGGCAGCCTATTCTCAGTGTTTAATTACCCCTTCAGAGAAGATATTTCTTCTCATATACCGTATAAACCTCTCCTGGCACAACTTGTGACCATTTCCTCTTGTCCTGTATCTTGTTGCTAGGGAGAGGAGACCAACCCCCACCTTGCTACAGGCTCCTTTCATGTGGTCATAGAGAGCGATAAGGTTTCCTCTAAGCCTCCTTTTTTCCAGGCTGAACAAACGCAGTTTCCTCAGCCACACGTCATAATACTTGTTCTCCAAACCTTTCACTAGCTTTCTTGTCCTTCTCTGGACAAGGCTTCAGCCCCCTGATATCCTTCCTGTAGTCAGGGACCCAAAACCGAACACAATATTCAAGGTGAAGCTTCACCAGTGCAGAGAACAGGGGAACAATAACTTCCCCAGTCCTGTTTGCCACACTACTGCCACACTGATACAAGGCAGGATGCTGTTGGCCTTCTTGGCACCTGAGCACATGCTGGCACATAGTAAGCTGGCTGTCAGCCAACACCCCAGATCCTTTTCCTCTGGGCGTTTTTCAGCCACTCTTGCCCAATCCTGTAAGGTTGCATGGGGTTGTTGTGACTCAAGTACAGGACCTGACACTTGGCCTTGTTAAACTTCATACAATGACCCATTAATCCACCCTAACGAGGTTCTGCTGCATAGCCTTTCTACCCTCAGGCAGATCACATCTTCATCTCTGTCTTTACTAGCACTGTTGGGCCCTAGGCCCTGGGAACAAAAATCCAGGTTGAAGCAAACACTAACCCACCAACAGTGAAGAAGAGTAGGCCTAGGAATTACTACAGGAACTCAACCTGTACAAATCAGAGAGTCCAGATCGCCTCCACATGAGGCTGCAAAGAGATGATCAGAACACTGGGAAGCCTGCTGTATGAGGGAAGGCTGAGAGAACTGGGTTTGTGCATCCTGGGTAAAAGGAGGCTTAGGGAAGATTGCCATGTTTCAGTACTTAAAGGGTGGCTACCAAGAAGATGGAGGCTCTATTTTTACAAGAAGCCAAATGAAAAAGACAAGGGGTAATGGGTACAAGTTACTCCTAGGGAGATCTTGATTTGACATCGGATTTTTTTTTTTACTGTGACAATGGCTGGACATTGGAATAATCTCCCCAGGAAAGTGGTGGATTCTGCAACACTGGACAATTTTAAGATTCAGGTTGACAAGGAGCTGGGCCATCTCATCTAAACCATGTTCCTACCTAGAAAGATTGGACCACGTGATTCTTGAGGTCCTTTCCAACATGGCTTTCTATGACTCTATGATTCTGTAACATGGATGTACTGGAGTGAGTTCAGTGGAGGGCCATGAAAAATATTAAGGGCTTGTATCTTGGAGCATCTGCCAGAAATGCTGGCATATGGAGACAGATCTGAGACTATTTAGCCTGAAAAAGAAAAAGGCTCAGAGGACATCTTGTCAGTGTGAATAAATGCCTGGTAGGGTGGGATGGAGGGAGTAAAGAAGGGAGGGTGAGACTTTTCTCAGAATTACTAGGGACAGAACAGGAGCCAGTGAGCACAAAGTCAAATACACGAGCATCCACGCAGGCAAGAATGTCACCAAACACTGGAAAAAGTTGCATATGGGGATTTAGTCTCCATCTCAGGAAATACTCAAAATCTGACTGCATGTGGCCCTAAGCAGCATAATCTAGTTGACTCTGCTTTGAGCAGTGAAGTGGGACTATGCAATCTCCAGAGATCCCTTCCAATTTCAACTGTTTTGTGATGTTTTCATTTGTATGTTTCTCTGTATTCCCCATGTGGGAATAGAGGCTCTTTAACAAGTTCAGATCTTTGGGTGTTGGGACTTAAATTGGATAATGCATTTTAAATTTATGTTTCATCTGTATGAATTCAACTTAGTATTGGTTTAAAAGAAGACAACTCTTTGCATTCAAATAACTGTTAAAAACTTTCTTTGGAAAAATTGCTACAGGATGACCTAGACTAGAAGAGTGTGATGGCCAAAGCATGCCTGGCCTTAGTGCTGCCCTGTTGACCTGATCAGTTCAGTTAAAGCACAGACTCAGGGGAACATGCTGCAACTTATGCCATTTCTATTCCCTGGAATTTCTGGAGCAATCAAGAGTGGGGATTCCATCCCCTTGGGCCTATTTTTGTGTATGAACTCTAGAACATACTTTTCAGCTACTTTTACTTTACATTTCAACCGTTCTCAGGAGGGAAGACTCCTTTGTGCTGTTGAAAGTTTTTCTCTCCTCTCTTTTTAATACCATTTGGATAAATTTTTAACAGATCCTCTACTACTTTGAAAAATACATATCAGGTGCTGAGACAATTAACACTGTGTTATAGATTCAGATTTTTTTTTGCATTAGAAACTGAAAGTCATGTTATGAGGCACATACAGGTAATATCGCAATAGTGGTTGGAGATGTCTGCTTGGAAAAGTGGTTTGATATGGCATATTTTGTACTTGGTCTGTGATGCAAATCTTGATTCTTCCCTCTCCTTCCCCGGTTTAGTTTAGTAAACTAAACTAAAAACATAACTTATGCTCAGATGTGATCATCTGTATTGCCACAAACTCATCAAGGGGAAAGAACATCATAGTGTGAGATTGGATATTGCTGCCCCTTTTGATCAGCAGATTTTGTGGTCATGTATTTTCTCCTAAAAATAGGTAAATAACATAAGTGTTGTTATTACATTTGTTGTCTTTCCCACAGTGGGAGGGTAGCTTTGTTTAATACAGAATCCAGTTTAATTCATAGACTTTCATTAGGAAGTACTGAAAAAAAGCACAGGAGATGAACCATAACTTGCCTATGCCTCCTTGTAGATTTGAAATGACAGCCTGGTATGCTTCCTAAAGCAAAATACAGCTACTTAGCATCCATATAAGTCATCTCACAGTTACCACAATCCACAAGAGGATACTGCCTCAGGTTAGAATTCAGGAAATTTCTGTCACACGGAGCTGAAGATTCTCAAGATCTTCAGTAGGAGAAGGTGGAAATTAAAAAGATTGGAAGAAATAAGTACCAAGAGACACACTGAGATAGAAATTCTTCCAAAAGATAATGAAAGAAATTCAACAGAATAAAATAAACAAAGGACCTCTGATACTGATGCAGCCTCACTTCCTAGGTGATGAAAGCAACTGCAGTATCCTGAGCTTCTTGCAGTAACCACCAAAGGAAAGAAAAAAAGTTTGAGACATTTTTCTAACAAAATACTTCAGTTATTCATTCAGTATTAACTCACTAAATAAAAGTGCATGTTCTCTTTTCTTTCCCAGGCTCCCTGATTATCCTGTCTCCCATGATTAGACATGGTTTGTTAGTCCTGTGTTGCACCAGAGCAGATCAAAGAGGTAAAGTAGCCTAGCACATCACATGGGATGTAATCCATCCAGAAAACTCTGTCCTCAAGGAATCTGTGCATCTGTGGATTTGCAGGCAGGGAACATAAAGCTCAAGGAAGTAAGTGGTGAATTAATGCTCCCTTTGTAGCAGCTGGCACATATTCCCAGATCAGGTTTGCATAAACTTAGCATTATAGTGTCTCAGTATTTAAAATTCAGCTTCACTGAAAATCTGAACTAAGTTGACTGAGATAATCCCAATAGTGTATCCTCCATCAGCCCACAGATGTGGGGTCCCAACAGCAAAGATGAGACCAAAGGCTGCTTCTCTTAGACTCAGAGGTTCACAAGAACCTGACCAAGTCTCAAGGAAGTCTACCTCTGCACAGCTAATTCAGACATGCAATGTGGCATGGCTTTGTTAACATCATACAGAGCCTAACTAATGTGACTCAAAGTAGCCTATACCTCTATCATTTTGGTAGGCAGCTCTAATATTATTATGCAGAAATCTTTGTGCTAATAAGTTTTAGTTCTGTCAGTAGACACACAGCAAGCAATATTGAGAAAAGAATGTGAACGCAGCTGAACTCAGTTCTGAGGAGACAGGCTAAAGGGGGTGAAGCCATTTCTGGTGATACCATAAAATGAAGCTTTAGGTTACAGGTCCTTGGAACTTTCATTCACAATAAAAGTACATCTAATATATTGCTTAAAAAAATTAATTAAAAAAGGTTAAGTTACGACATTCTTATGAGATGTCTTTAGAACTTGAGTAAAAACTTAGATCAGTCCCTTATCAGATTTAAAGTGACAATGAATAAGGTAGCTTGCAAATATCTAATCCACATGTCATTCAGCTGCTGATATGTGTTTGGGTAAATTTCCTAACACCTGATTCGCTTTTGAGAAACTTTGCAGGACACCAATTAAACAAGAAGAAATAAGAAGTTAGATTAAAAACCAAACCAAACTGAAAACCCTTCACCAACAAAAAAAACAACCAAACAACAAAAAATAAATAAATAAATAAATAAATAAACACACACAAAAAAAAACAACCACAAAAAAACTACACCAAACAGGAAGCTGCAAGTAGCATAGAGAAACGCTGGTAAGAAAGAGACAAAATTAACTAGAGAGGCAGAATTTAAAAATAAATAAGTAAGAGCTACAGTAGACTATGATAATAAAGACTCTCATCAGACACTACCAAGACAACAAAACTCTCAGCAAAATGATATTTCATGCTGAGAAATATATGCACTTAAGAATAATTAAAAAATTATCTCCCTCATCCATTTTAACTGTGCTCTATCTACATGGCAGTTAAGACTTTAATAAAATGTTGCTGTACTTGGTACACTGTTCATCTTACACCAGCAACATGCAGTCTGATCAATTGCATTGGTTCTAATGTAGATGTGATTTTCTCAATAACTGATAGCTGAGATATAGTTAGGGTTATGTTGGAATTTTTTAGAGGGATAAAAATTAGTTTTCTAAGATGATATTTATGTATCCAATATAAATTAATGAGAAGTAATAAGCATCCTGTTAACAGGTCTTATAAACATTAATTAAGATGTTCTATTCAAGATAGTGAGATCTGCCAAGGTAACAAAAGCCTCCAAGCAGGGGTTTCCCTGTACATTTTATGTAATTATTTATTTTGCCAAAGTAACTGAGAGTTTTGAGATACACCTGGCCATGATCACTGTTCACAACTTTGTGATCTCTGCACCACGTATTTTCTTGGGACATAAGACCAAAGTCATCTATTATTTACAAGACAGGCCACCAAATATTTCTAATTTGGAACATGCTAAGAGAGCGCTTACTTGGCTGATTAAGGCAGCTTCTACCTAAGACAAGCAAACTACCAGGGATGTGTGCAGTCATGATATATCTTCATGCTGCCAACTCCCAGGCCTTTCTCCTTCTGCATGCAGCTTCCAGACAGGGGTTCTGAACAGTTACAGTAAATAATTTGGTAACTATCAGATCCCCAGTACAGCAGCCAACATTCCTGCATAGGTATTTCTGCTGTATCTGTCCAAATGCAGCCTTTGGAGAACACAGTTTTGTGTTGGACAGAGAAACCATTCTCGTTCCATCTCCTAACTTTTACTCCCCTCCACGAATTTCATTAGGAGCCAAGATCTAAGATACAACCATCCATGTGTTTCTTAATGAATGAGAGACATGGAATGAACTGGATTTAGAGGCAAATGGTTATGGTTGTTCAGTCAGCACTAATTATAAAGCACCTACAGCATGTTCTTGCTATTTGCAGTAACCTGCCATGCAAAAAAAGCATTTTCTTGAGCTGCATATGAATGTAGCAGTGTGAGTAGGGCATTGCAAGTCATTAACTTCTTTTCTCAGGAGCTAAAAGGGAACCTGGAAGATATTTTTATTCCCAGATGAATCTAAAGTGGGGAGTGTCTTTCCAAAACAGTCTCTTCCAGCCCAAGGTCAAGTGAGGCAAGCTGAGTGATCTAATTATATGTGCAGGATGATGCTGTGTAAACCAAGAAAAAAAACTTCAATTGCTCTATATCTACAGGATTTTCATTTTTCTTGGAAATTAACGATGACTTCAGGGTAGAGTAGGTATAGAAAAAGTTCAAAAATTAACAGATGAAACTACTTTTTTGTACAGTTTGTGTTTGCTTGTGTGCCATGTAGTCTAGCAAAACAACAATCAAATCTCTTTACACAGCTCTGGAAGGATCACACAGTATGACAGTCTGGACACAGGGTGCTGGACACCTGCTCAGCAGGTGCCATCAAGGATAGGGTTCAGAAACATGGAAGTTTTAAATAATGAAATTCAATTAATTTAATTAATTTAATTTCTTCAGCTTTTTCAGTGGAACCAATTTGAGAGATATGAACATGCACAAGCAGATTAATTTGTTCTCTACCCCAAAACTGGTTTTGACTCGTTATTTAAAAAAAGTTGGAGTCAACATATACGTACCTCAGTAAAGCAAGCAAATCATCAGGTGCGTATTCTGCTCCTACAATGATGTAAGCAGCTTGATTGGAAAATCATATATAACTGGTTTGGGAGCCAGCTACATTCATATTGGTCTCTTTAGCAGCAGCACTTTTTTCTGGCAAAAATCTGGCAAAAATCCAACACATTTTTAAGCAAACTTTGGTATATGAAGTTCAGTTTACCTTGACAGAAAATGACAGTCCCATGGATTTTGAATTTTTATACTAAAGGCTTCATTTTCTTAAATGAAGCATGCAGATGAACCACATTAAAACACTCTGTATTTGTTACGATACTTATTTACTATTTCCTTTTAATGTTAAGTAGGAGACCTATTTTTCTTCCAATAATTTTCTTACATGGAATGGCATTAAGACAGGAATTTTAGCATTTGGATTGAACTGCTACTTTTGGTATCCTGGAATTAGTGAAGATGTTTGGTTCATATAAGATCGGAGTATTGCTCCCAGGGTAGCAGCTTATTGAAATAACAGAGAGCATGCTGAGAGAGCTGGCTGGTGTTGATGCTCTCCCATTCTTCATAATTTTTGAAAGATCGTGGAAAGAAGATGAGGACCCTGAGCAATGAAGAAAAGCCAATGTCACTCCAATCTTCAAAAAGGGCAAGAAGGAAGATCCAGGAAACTACCGACCAGTCACCCTCACCTCCGTCCCTGGAAAGATGATGGAACACCTCATTCTGGAGGTAATCTGGAAGAAAATAAGATTATCAAGAGTAGCCAGTATGGATTAATCAAGGGGAAATCATGTTTGACTAATCTGGTAGTCTTCTATGATGGTGTGACTGGCTGGGTAGATGCAGGGAGAGTAATGGATGTTTTCTGCCTTGACCTTAGCAAGGCTTTTGACACTGTGTTGCAAGCTGATGCCAGAGAGTCTACCTATTGGCTGTCAGGATGTTTTTGTGACTTCCCCCCCCAGTTTGGAGTGGTTGTTGAACACACTGTCTCCCACAACATCCTTGTGGGTAAGCTCAGGAAGTGTAGCTTCGAAGAGTGGACAGTGAGATGGATCAAGAACCGGCTAAACAACAGAGCCCAGAGGGTTGTGATCAACGTTGCAGAGTCCAGTGGGAGACCTGTGTCTAGTGGTGCTCCCCAGGGGTCAATACTGGGGCCCAATCTTATTCAATGTCTTCATCAATGACCTGGATGAGGCAACAGAGTGTATTCTCTGCAAGTCTGCTGATGACACAAAGCTGGGAGGATTGGCTGATACACCTGAAGCCTGTGCAGCCACTCAGCAAGATCTAGACAGACTGGAGAGCTGGGCAAAGAGGAACCTGATGAGGTTCAACAAGAATAATTCACTAATACAGATTAGGGGTTGACTTGCTGGAAAGAAGCTCCATGGAGAAGGTCTTTGAGTCCTGGTAGACAGTAAGTTATCCATGGGACAGCAGTGTGCCCCCGTGGTCAAGAAGGCCATTGTTATCCTGAGATTCATAAAGAAGAGCGTGGCCAACAGGTTGAGGGAGGTTCTCCTCCCCCTCTACTCTACTGTAGTAAGACGACATCTGGACACAACCTGTATCAGGTTCTGGGCTCCTCAGTTCAAGAGGGACAGGAGTTCACTAGAGGGAGTCCAACAGCAGTCTACAAGGATGATTGAGAGACTGGAACAACTGTGTTATGAGGACAGGCTGAGAACTAGGTCTGTTAGTCTGCAGAAGAGAAGACTTTGAGGGGATCTTATTAATGACTACAAGTATCTGAAGGGTGGGTGTCAAGAAGAGTGGGCCAGTCTCTTTACAGAGTTGCCCTGTGATAGGACAAGAGGCAATGGACACAAAATAGAACAAAGGACATTCCACCTCAATATGAGGAAAACTTCTTCACTGTGAGAGTGACAGAGCACTGGAACAGGCTGCCCAGAGAGGTTATGGAGTTTCCTTCTCTGGACACTTTCAAGACCCATCCAGATGCATTTCTGTGTGACCTATGATCCTGCTTTTGCAGGGGTGTTGGGCCCTGTGATCTCCAGAGGTCTCTTCCAACCCCTACTATTCTATGATCTTATTCTGTAGCTGGAACACTCAGCCATTTGAGTGGTTGTTTCAGGGTCTCTGCAGGACTGAGACTTCGTTTGTAAAGTTCTCAGGATTTGCAGCTGAGAAGAAAATCCTTAAGTTGTAAAGCCTTATCTAGTTAGAGTTTTCCAACCCCAGCAGCAGCATTTTGGTGTAGATGCATACAACTTTCTCCAGTGCAGGTCATACTGCCTTTCTCTGCAGCAGTTCTGCACCAAGAGCTGTTTTCTACTGCCTGCCAGCTTTGAAAAAAAAAAGTTGGCTCTTTTACAGGTAAACTTCCTGTTTACCTATAAACATTCTTCCATTTCCCCTGAAGATTTTTTTGCCAGTTCGAAATCCCAAGAAAACCGTTTCACCTTTCAGTTGCTAATGCTTTTTTTAACCTATTATATAGATACACGTTAGCTGGAGAATTTTTTTTAAGTGGTCAGTCATATTGTGGGAAACTGTTCTTTTCTTCCCCATGTAAGTCTAAACAATGTGGATTGCAACACATATACTTGCACAAGATTGTACCAATTACTTCAGAGCACATGCTATCCTGAAAATATCCCACACTTCTTTCAATAGCTTGATAACTTCTCTTCATTTTTGTAAGCATATCTCTTTGACTCATAAAACAGCATAGTCTATTTAACTTGCAAAGAGATACTGAAAACTGAAAAGAATAAAAGCAAGAAGGAATCAGTCTTTCTAAGGAAAGCCTGTTCTGTTTTTCAGATTTTTTAATTATATCTTTTTAAATTAATAATGCCATTCTATTCTCCCAGGTAATGCAACCAACTTTCCTGGTTTAAAATTCTGCTCCATCATTCATTATCCCTCTACTCCTAGTGTTCTTGTTTTCCCTCAATGAGAAACCTTGAGACTTTACATTTTAGACATCTCAAGCATATATTTTCCTCTGTGTAGAAACTGATACTAGAAAGCGTGTGTTCAAATATCCTCAACATCCTAGCAATAATTGCAACATGCAATATGAACTTTATGGCAGTCAAAGTTACCAAAGAGCAAAAGACTATGTTTTGTGTTTGTCCAGACTGTGTTGGCTGTGTTCATTTGCACACATTTGTACTATCTCTGAGCTACCTTTGCAATGAACATGCGCATGATCCACACTCTAAGGTTTCACACTTGACTTCAGATGCCTCCCTGTAAAAAAGAGATAAGCCACAAGTTGTAAGTGTCAAAATTACATTAAAATACCTAGTTCAGACAAAAAAGCTTAGTTAGGAGAGACTGGTCCTAGCCTGGTGTCCATCAGGAATGTACATATTTGCATGCATTTTCATTAGCAACCAAAGCAGTGTCATAGCTCATCTGAAATGTTTTAAAGGCTGGTTTTAGGGAGCACTAAACATTCCTAGTTGCTAGCAGTGGTAGGTCAGAGTATGACCCTGCTGCATATTTGGCTGAGACATTGACAGAAAAGTCTTAGAGATGTTTTCGGCAAACTTCTCCAGAATGACCAAAGTCTTGAATTTCCAACTGGCTTTTGGAATCCCAAGAAACTAGTAATAGTGTATGTCTTACATTAGTAAAAAATACAAAATCAGGATTCAATCTCTTGAACTGTTTTGCTAGAGTTAGCTTTTTGAACATTTAAGTCAAAACAAACCTCTTTTTTGGCAAACTCATCTGGAGTTTGGGACATTAGAGGGATGATGTGCTAGCACAGGTAATTATATATAACCCCTAAAACATTAAAACTGTGGCAACATACCCAGAAAATTTGGGAATAACCTGGAATTCTGAAGACAAAAAATACAGTCACTCTATTCTGCTGAAATTACACATAGCAGAAATATTTGTAACTAATCTTCTAAGAGGAAAACTAAAGTTCACCATCCTTCCTACCCAAATATCGTGTGAATTCTAGAAGAGCAGCATCCAGAGAAGTCAGTAGCAGTGGTCAGTATCTTCAAGTATCTCTCGCTGGAGAGATCTTAGGACTGAAAATTTCCATAAATTTCTTAACACCCAGAATACTTCTATTAAAAATGGCTGTCACATTTCCAAATTAAGAAAAACATTATCTACTTCCATTGATTTCTCAGTCATACAAACCACTAAAATTCTGGAAAAAAAAGCTTTAATGGTAAATTTGTTTTGTGTTTCTTTCACTATGCTGTCTGTAGAATTGTAGAATCACAAAATAATAGAATATGTTGAGTTGGAAGGGACCCATCAGGATCATTGAGTCCAACTCCTGTCCCTGTGTAGGGCACCCCTACAATCACACCATGTGCCTGAGAGCATCATCCAAATGCTTCTTGAACTCAGGCAGGCTTGGTGCCGTGACAGCTTCCCTGAGGAACTTGTTTCAGCGCTCGACTGCACTCTGGGTGAAAAACCTCTTCCTGATATCTGACCTAAACTTCCCCTGATTCATCTTCCTGCCGTTTCCCTGAGTCCTGTCGCTGGTCACAGGAATTAAGAGATCAGTACTTGCCCCACCTCTTCCCTTTGTAAGGAGGCCATAGACTGCAATGAGGTCACCCTTCAGCCTCCTCTTCTCTAAGCTGAATAGTCCAAGTGACTTCAGCTGCTCTTCATGAGTCATCCCTTCCAGACACTTTGCCACCACTGATGTTAGAGTGACTGGTCTGTAGTTTTCAGGGTCCTCCTTCTTGCCCTTCTTGAATATTGGAACATTAGTCAGCTTCTAGTCAACAGAGATCTCTCCATATTCCCAGGACCTCCCAAAAATCGTTGAGAGAGGCCTAGTGAAGACATCAGCCAGCTCTTTGTGGATGGATCCCAACAGGCCCCATGGACTTATAGGGATCTAACTGTAGCAGCAGATCCCTCACAACTTCAGGGCTAGCTAAGAGTTGATCCTTTTTTGCAGTCATGGTCCTCCAGTTCTGGGTGTTAAGGCCCCCTTGGTCCATCATCAGTGTTGAAGTTAGAAGCAAAGAATGCATTAAATAGCTCTGCTTTGTCTATATCCCTGTTGTTGAGGTGACTATCCTTATTCTGTAAAGGACCCATGTTGTTTCTACATTGCCTTTTTCCATTAATGTATTTGAAAAAACTCTTTCTATTGTCCTCCGATGTACTGGCCAGTTTCAGCCCCAGTTGAGCTTTGACTGCTCAAATTTTCTCCCTACAGTGGTTAGCAGCATCTGTGTATTCTTCTCATGTCACCTGACCTACATTCCACTGGGCATACTCCTTTTTTTGCCTAATCTGCAAGAGCAGATCCCTGTTCAGCCAAGCCGGTCTTTTGCCTCATTTGCTTGACTTCTGACATTTTGGGGTTTCCTCCTCCTGTGTCCTTGGGACGTAATGTTTAAAGAGTCACCAGCACTCATGAAACCCACCTCCTGCAAAAATATTTTCCCAGGGCACTTGACCCTTTCAAGCACTCTGATCAGCCTGAAGTCTGCTCTCCTCATGTCCAGTGTTGAAGTTTTGCTGGCAGTTTTCCTCTTGTCAACACAGATTCTGAACTCAATCACCTTGTGGTCACTGCGGCTGAGATGACCTCCAATCTCCACTTCACTCACGTTATCCTCTCTCTTGACAAGCAGCAGATCAAGGAGGGCATTCTTCTGAGTTACCTCCCTTATGACCTGTTCCATAAAGCTGTTATTCAGTGGCTTAGAAACTTTCTGGCCCATGCTGTGCTAGTTATATATTGCTCCCAGTTGATTTCCAGCAAGTTGAAGTCCCCCATAAGGACAAAGGTGATTGACTTGGAAGCATCCCTTAGTTCCTCAAAGTGTAGGTCATCAGCATCCTCATCCTAGGCAGGAGGTCTATAGTATATTCCCACAATGACATCCACATTATTTGATTGTCCCTTGATTCTTACCCAAAGAGTCTCAACTGTGCCATTACCAACCGTGAGCTCCATACACTTCATACCCTTCCATCACTTACAAAACCACTCCCCTGCCTCTTCTGCCCTGCCTATCTCTCCTGAAGAGTCTGTACCTATCCAACAAGGAGGTCTGATCACAGGACTCATCCCACAAAGTTTCACTTACACCAGTAATGTAAAATATCTGGGACTGGGCCAAGGCTTCAGGCTCATCTGGTTTATTCCTCATGCTGCACACATTAGTGTAGAAACACTGCAAGTGTGGTACATTGTGGCCAAGACCTTGCAAAGCAGAATGAGGGATCCCATTAGAGCTAGTTTCCTCAAGTTTTGTCACATCATTCCATTGCTCACAACTGGCAACCTTGGTTTTATTCTCTACCCCCTTCCAAGCTAGTTTAAAGCTCTATCAACAAGCCCTGCTAGCTGCTGTGCTAGAACTGTTTTTTTTCCCAGTTGTGGAATCATAGAATGGTTTGGGTTGGAAGAAACCTTAAAGATCATCTAGTTTCAACCCCACTGTACGGGCAGGGACACCTCCCACTAGTCCAGGTTGCTCCAAGACCCATCCAATCTGGCCTGCACCACTTCCAGAGATAGGGCTTCCACAACTCCCCTGGGCAGCTTGTTGCAGTATCTTGCCATCCTCACAGGAAAGAGTTTCTTCCTATTATCTAATCTGACTCTACCCTCTTTCTATTCAAAACCATTCCCCGTTGTCTTATCACTAAATGCCCTTTTAAAAAGTCCCTCTCCAGCTTTCCTGTAGGCCCCCTTCAGGTACTGGAAGGTTGCTATAAAGTGTCCTTGGAGGCTTCTCTTCTCCAGGAGGAGCAATCTTAACTCCTTCAGCCTGTCTTCATAGAAGAGATGCTCCAGCCCTCTTATAAACATCTTTTGTGGCCCTCCTCTGAATGCACTCCAACAGTCCCATGTCGTTCTTTTATTGGGGGCTCCAGAGCTGGACACAGTACTCCATGTGGAGTCTCACCAGAGCAGAAATTCACTTTGGAAGTTATTAAAATGCCTCTACAATTTTGCCTCTTTATCCCCCACAATAGTTTACTTGATATATAATGTCAATAAATATTTATTGGAAGCTTATTTTACTCAAAAGAAATTTTCATACTGTGAAGGTGAAACAAGCTTAAAAATAGGAGGATTTGCATTAGCAAAAAAACCATGTTTCATTCCACTAGCATTAACAGACAGCTTTCCCATCCACCCATGCCCTCTAATATTCATACTCTTCAGATCTTCAGGTACTAACATTGGCTCATAGTAGTGCTGCCATATGAACTACTTATAGGATATTGTTATAGACCTCTGCCTCCATGCAGAATGACACCTCTGCTAAATTGTGATTTACAGAGGTTTGGACACCGATAACTGTTTCAAATGTTCCCATTGCAGTCCCTCCTATCTCACTGCCTTTGCTTTTCACAGAACACCCCATATATTGAATATTTCAGATATTTTTCTTTTATTTCTCCTATGCAAGGTCATGATACTGTTTCAGTGAGTATGGTCTTGCTCTTACTTGTCTTTCTTGCTATAAAGAATAGTCAAACTGCATCATACTGAGTTTATTAAGTCCAAATTTAATAACCAAATTTAGTTTGATTATTATTCTTCCTGTTATAGGTTTTGTTGACATATTTGCCAGCTGTTTCTCTCCAGCATTGTCTGAAAGTTTTTTTGTTTTGTTTTGTTCTTGTTTTTGTTTTTGTTTTTTTGGGGGGGTGCTCCAAAAGCTGAAGAGCTGGTCAGGGACTTCTTTGGTGTTAGAATGAGAATATTTTCTGGTTTTGTTACACATATATGTTTTGTTGCATTATTTAGTTCTGGTGAAGTGTTGTTACCAGAATTTGAAAGATGTTTTGTTTCCTTGGAAATAAATCTGTAACTCTGATAGTTCTCATAGGAGAGGAACTCCAATATGTTTATTTGCAGTACATTGAAACACTACTCTTCTACTACTTTGCAAAAAAAAAATTGCTTCTTTGTCTCTAGCTCAGGTCAGCCTTTTCCAGAACCAAGAGTTTAGGACATTAACCTGGTTTTCCACAGAATTATTTTACAGCTTTTCTCAGAAAGCTTTAAATTTTGGTAAATATGTTACGGAAAAGATCCCCTCATTAATGTAGCATTAAGTATTGTGAATATCTTTTCCTACAATTAGATTTTGTTGATGTGCTTCCTACACTTTCTCTTGGTTTTGTGTGCTGTGCCTCTTTGAAATTGCATGGGTTTTTCCTTGACTTGAAAATTCTTATCTTTTGTTGATGGGAGTGACTTCACTATTTTTAAAGCATAATGGAAGACCCATCTTTTCACATGTAACTCTGTTTCCTCAATAACAAAGAATGACATCATACTCCAGAATTACTTTTAAGAAAATAATCAGAACTGTAGTAACTAGGTATCAAAGGCTAAATCAAGACAGGGAAATCAAAGCCTTTCTCAAGATATGTCTGCAGAAACAACTCTTGCTTACAACTTTGGTTTGCCTAGCCAAGGAACTGGTAGGAATGAAGCTACAGCGACTTTCGTCTCAGCATTCATGTATACACCAGGCTCCCAGACAGGATTATAGAGCTACTGTGACTTCTTTAGACTACACACATCAATACCATGTCTGGATGACTGCAGCTGTGCTCTTTGATTACAGTACATCTGAAAGACTATTCTCACCCCGAGGGGTTGGTGAAGGCCAGCACTCAGAGAGGTGAGGGTCACAAGTCACTGCTGCTGAACCCCTCACCCACCCAGAGGTTGCTGAAAACACCACATTTCTGCTCAAAGGCCATCAGAAACATAAGGCTCTGGTTCTTGCTTTCAAGACCAAGCATTTTTCACCAGGGAGATTAATCTGCATTAAAAGAGAAGTATGAACCATCTTTATGGAAGCCATAAGACCACCTCAGGTATTTCTGTCACTGCAAGACTGATGGTTATTCTTACATCTAATTCCTGCCAAATCTTGATGAAAGTAACATTCTCTTACAATCCCAACTAAAGAGAATCTGCATGCACTGTGAAATGCAGTGCCATTTTGGCTTTTTAACAATGAAGCATGCCAAAGGCCTTCAGTGTCAGAAATACAAACACCCTGAATTTGGATAAGTATGATAGCTAGTTATGCACTCTTTCATGTGGGAGACCAAACATCTGATTGATGTGAGTTAACACTGAGGAGTGTTTGGGCAGAAATATGTTGGTAGGAGGATTTATCCACAGAAAAAGAAAGACTGCAGTTGTTTTGCTACACAAAGTGAAGACTTCTTACCATAGAGAGAATTGAAAAGCAAAGGGAAACACTCCCATCCAACTGATTTGGAGGAAGCAGACACTCCTTCATCATGAGTATTCTCTGGGAAAGTTGCCTTAACTCATTTAACAGAATAAAAATTAAATTTGGGGCAGAGAGAGAAATCCAGAGGGAGGCATATTCTACTGAAGGGGAGCAATGGGCATTTGGGGACTATCATATGCATTTATTGTGACGACAAATTTTCCATATTAAGAAAATAACCATTTTCACCACACGTCTGTTTCCCATGTGAGCCAGGTGACTTACCTCTCTAACTTTAAATATGTAAAAATATGCATAGCAAAAGCTGTTCCTCAGTAAGCAAAGGAACTTATAAGCTATCATTTCTGAACAAAAGTTAGTATGCAATGGATTCTCCCACTCATAAGCTACAAATACACCACTTATGATAAAGAGCTTTTAATAATATGTCATGTAGTTAATTAAAAACTGTTTTAGATTACTGCAATATGTTCAGCTGTGAAAGTGGCATGTATCCAATGTTAACAATAGACTCAAAGCTATGAATCACCAGAGAAAGAAAAAAACTGAAAATACCAAGCATAATGTTTAGTCATATTTGTTGGAATATATCAGAACATGCAAATGTAACCCTATCCCTCAGTATTCTAGATGCTGAACCTCTTATTGTAAAACTTCTAAATTCAGTGAGAATTTTGCCAAAGGAAACCCTGCTCTAAAATTAAAAGTAGCTTGAGACTAGAGCTTTTTTTTCAAAAGTTTTTGTCCATTCCTGGGCTCTTCAAAAGTGTTTAAGCAAGTTCTTAAATGACACAAAAATCACTTCAGAGAAACAAAACTACCACTAAATTTCATCAGTAGTTTTGAACTCTAGTTCATGATTAGAACTTGAAAAAGAAGTACAGACCATTCAAATAGTTTGATTTGAAAATAGTGTTCTTGGATTAAACAAACCCAAATGGAGCTAATACAAAGAGGACTAACTAGCTGGGGAATATTTAAGTTGGAGGAAACATTTCTCAAAATCCATGAAAAAAATCCCAAACTATTTTATCTTAAAGCCAAACCAGTTTGATAGCAAATTATTTTATGTAAATTCTCAGAACTACTTCCACTTCTTCCCTTCTTTTACAGATTCACAATACTGGCAAATTTATTGCAAAGTAAAGAGGCAATGATTTCCATTACAATTTTGGCATGACATCAATGGTTAGCAGTTGCCACGCAGGAACCTTACTGAAAAGCAACGTTTTTAGTTTGAAACAACCAGACAAATCCAGTTACACCGTAGATGGAAAATTCACCTGCTATCAGTATGGATAGCTGCAGATGTTTGATTTTAAGAGCAAGATGTCGACAAGTTAAATTGTCTAAACAACTTCCTGACTTCTAACTGTTGAGTTCCTCATCCTATATATAATACCATTCCAAAGTTTATCAAGCAAGTGACAAAGTAGCACCAGCCCTTACTTATTTAAATGCTGATAATATATTCCACAGATAAGCAACTGTTAACTCCTTGTACCATTATCTTGTGGTTATGTTTATCTGCTCAGATATAGAAAGTCCTGTCACTCTAAGTTGCACTGGATTTGTGTCTGCCAATTCTCCTTAATACAAATAAGCCTTTCCTAGGAAGAGCAAGGCATTTACGGCAGCAAGTGACTGAAATATGAGCTTCCGTATATCTAGGAATGCTGCTGTGAATAACTGTAAGAGCTAGTTTGAGCAAGCAAATTCCATTACGTGGAGTACTTTGGAAGTTGTATTTCAAACCAGCTTCACTGAAAATTGTGGGATTTTTTTCCCCCTCATTTTTTTTAACTTCAAACCTTGGACTGGGAGTCCTGTTCCAGAGAATTAGCAGAGACTGCTTGTGGCACAAAAACTGAAGAGCCCTGTCCTATCAAATTTGGATGGAAGCCCAAATTCCTCAGAAACACTGACAGGCAGCCAGCCCAATGAGACCACACCAACTGTCTTCTTAACTACCCAGCATGTTGAAACTCCCGTGGTTCTCATCCACAATATTCAGCAGATCTAACTAACAGAGATGTAAATATAAATGCTAGAAGTGTTAACTGCAAGGTCAATGATACACTGGGGGTGCTGCAGATCCTTAGCTCCTGGCATTCTGAATCCCCCTGTAACCTGCTTTAAGGACTCAGGGATGGATACCCTGCTGGAAATACAGAAAGGATTCCTGCAGACTCCAGAGAAACACCCTCTCTGCTGGCATTCCCAATATCACAGACTCAGCAAGTGTGACTAGGATAATTATTTTTATATTTTTTTCTGATCAGCTTTAAATTATTATTGCAACACAAATCTTTTGCATAACTTCTGCTGCTTAACAGTATTGATCTTGTCACTGTTGCAGGAAACACAGCTGGCAATACCCAAAGAAATAAATTGGACTACCTCACATCATGTATTTTTATTCTGTTGAGGCACAGCCCATATTCCAGAAAAGACTCAGCTCAAAATTATTTTATAGACCATTCAGTCAGTGTACTGGATCAGTTCGTTCTTAGGCTTTTCTTTTTGAGTACTTGCAAGAGGTTTCAAGATCACTGCCCTAGTCACTTACGTCCTCTGTGTTTATTCAGAAAAAACAGGACATATAACAAAAGTGACTGCTTTTCCTAGACCCTTTAGTGAGCTTAGAGGGGTGTAGCTTGCTGACTTTGCATGAAAGCAAGCCAGAGGAAGCACACCCATTCCACAGAAGCACTCTCACTCACTTGCCAGGTTCTTTTTTTTCCACAGTAAAACAAGTGCTGTCCCCTTTGGTTATATGATACAAATTTTGATTCGTTTTTCAATACATATATGTGGGGCAAGACTCACTGACACTGTTGGAATTTTTCACTGGAGGTCAGTGGAACAAGCAAGGGGAAAGAACCACCAGGCTCTTTGACCCACAGTCACTATGTCAGTACCACAGAGCAGTTAAGTGTACACAAAGAATCTGAATTGTTAGGGTATTTGTTTCATATGAGGGCTCTTGGGCTCAGAGCAAATGGTTTGATGAAGCATAGTAAGGAGAGAAATCCTTACATTTAAAGGCTGGTTGTGTTTTCACAGGGTAAAGACTCCCTACTGAAAAAAAAATAAAGCTGAAACCTCCCATGTAACTTGTAGGTCTTCATAATATGTTTCAGCTTCAGTGAAACAGCTTATTTTAATGAAGTAGTTTAGTCAAAGTGTTCTCTCTAATTTAACTTTTCATGCTTGCTCACACATCAAGAATACAAGTACAGTCAGTACCTGCGTTATAAGGTTGATTCTAGTAGTATAAAAGCATTCCCACTGGAGACAGAACTGTGATCACAGTTAGCTTGTTTAACACAAGCTGCAGTGATGCAGGAAAGTAACATCTTAAAAAGTCAGTCTAAAACAGGCTCAATTTTAACGTACTTGGCTTTCAGCAGGTTTCCTACATAAAGTACTCATGTAAAACCACTTACTTTGCTTCCTTATTCTTCAGGAAAATACAAAGGAAGCTGCCTTTCCCACTGCACATGCAAAACCAGACTTGCAGTGCAATTTTTTCTATGCTCCTTCGAAAAAACTTTAAAAACACATAAGCAAAATCCAAGTTGCTAGAGAAAGGAGGTAGAGAGTATTTTGTAGGAGGCAGTATAGCATAAATCACAGTATTTCCTCTTTTGAAAAAGGTATAACCAAAGCTTTTTTTCTTATAATACCCCCAACATAACATGCCCAGAATCTGCTTCTGCCAGGATAATTTCTGAGAAACACAAGAGAAGAAAAAAAAATACTATTTTTAATAAGGTCAGGCAAAAAATCTGAAAGGCAAAAGCACACAAAAGGTAAAAAAACCAACAACAACAAAAAACAAAACAAAGAACCCAGAAACATCTTATCTATGTTTCTTAATTATAATGCTTCTGTTACACTTCAAAGTGAGGAATACACCTCTCAGCTGTAGGTATTCCCCACTGCATTCATTCAGGTGCTCTGCTGGGAATGGAACTAGGGACAGGTCCTAGCTGGGGCACACAAGCCCACCTCCACCATTTCCCCACACACACACTCCCTTTTGTTGGCAGTAGCAAGTCCCTCTGTGCCTATGCCGACAAACTACAGAAAGGACCCACTACTCACCTGTCAGATGAATTTGTTATCTGCTTAACTGTGGTAGTCATGCACCCTGTATTTATTGACATTAATTAGCTGGCAGAGGGGGCTAGTGCAGGAGCTGTGTGTATGACCCAAAGTGTATGTAATACAACACAAATAGGTTGCCCTGTATTGCCTACAGGCATGGGTAAGGAAAAGATAAAGAAGGAAGGCAAGGTTATCTCTCAGAGGTAATTAAAAATGAGTGCTAAATGATAGTGTTGTGAGTACTTCTACTGTTGAAAGTAATGCTAGGGATAAGACACAAAGAGAATATAGATGACTAAGTGATGTTTTAAAAAGCCTGAGACTTTCTGGGAGGAACATGTTCAGCCAGCATCCTAGTCAAACCCTATTTTGGGAATATACATCATCTGTACAGAAACACACACAGCTGCATCTGAAAGAGGCTGGTATTTTTTCCTTCTTTCCCTTTCCAGCAGAGGTAAAAAACATGTAGCTGATTTGTTAAGCTTCACTGCTTGTTGCTGTTGCTGACAAGTAAGACAGCTGTGACTAACACCTTTAGAAAATCCACTTTCTCTACCACCTTCCTCCGCTTTGTCTTGTTCTCTCCTCTCTTCCTGATTTTTACCCAGAATCACTTTCCCTTGGCTGGCATGTTGTTTACCTTTTCTTTTTTCAGCCAGCTAGGTCCTGCCATTCCCAATTTGACCTTTTGTAATCTACCTAGTGATCTACCTATGGCTTGTCATATTTCACACCCTCATTTTTTTTTCTGCCCATCATTGTGTATACACATTTTAGGCAGATATTTTTTCATTTGCCTGTACAAAAAAGAGAAAAATAAATAGAAAAAAAATCAACCCACTCTGCAAGTTCATATGAGCATGTCAGAAAACCTGAGTTTCTAAACAGACTCTCAGTAAAAATTATAAACTTGGGCTCAGGGCTGTATTAAGACAGACACACAGATTCCCTTACTCTACAGTTTGAGTAGAGCAGAGTGAGCTGGCATCAATAACTGTTGCACTTGTATTTGGCCTTAAATTAGTTTGCTATGAAACCTGGACTGTTTGCAAAGATCTCCCCTGAAGCAAATACATTATCAATACTACAGAATTGCCTTTCTTGCCTTACACATGTCCTAGAATCAATTCTGCTTTTCTGCTACCCCCACCCACAACATAAAATTTCTGATTTCTGCTGTGTTTGTCATCACTACAGTCCCAAATCGTCTTGTGTACTATTTCTGCCTACCTGAGTATTTTTCTTCTGCAGCCTTTTATTGACTTCTTCTTTTTAGAGACAGCATTCGCTATTTTCTTACAGTTTCACAGTGTAAGGTTTTGGAAAGACTTTCCTTTTTTTTGTCAAGACCATTTTGAATCCAGGTCCTGTCCTCCAGAGTGCTTACAAACCTCACTTTTTTTCTCCATCTCAGATTTTATGTCTATGTTCTGTCTTGCTTTACTCAGTTGTTTATGGAGTTCAGTGGCTTTCGATCACTAGGAGCTGTTATTAAAAACAAGAAAAGAGGAATAAAATATTTCGGACAAAATCTAGATGCATTTTCATCTGTCAAAAAGCTTTGCGAATTGTGTACAATTGCAAACATAAACTTCTACTTGTGTTTAATTTGCCTTATTTTGTTCTCAAAACAGGAAGGAAAAATATGGATTGCTTTATATGTGGTGTGAGGTTAAAAAGCTGAGCAAGTCTATCAGGAAACACTGTTTTGCATTTGCTGACTACACCTGCTAATTTTACTACAGATATTTCATAGCTTGTGCATTGTGCTTTTATATGGTTCATTCTTTCATGTCTCCCTCTAGACCTCCCCTCGTTTAATAATCCAGATAGCCAAGTGTTCTTACATCTATTGTCTTTTCTAAAAAACATCTCCTCAGCACCTTCCAAGATTAATTATGTAACAGATATTAAAAACCAGCAAAAAAATGCCAGCCCTTTGACCATAATAGCATACTATACATGACCAATAAGCAGCATTACCTGGGGAAATCTGACTTACACAAGATAGTGACATCAGCCTCACTATTGCTGGAAAAAGCCAGTTAATCTCCTCAGCTGCTTACAGCTTCTTTTCCACAGTATTTCTGTCTGTATTTGGTTATTGCCTACACTGAATACAGGTGAAGATTGCTGCCATTTATTCTGAAATGGCAGAAATATCCTTATGAGATTATAATTAATTTCACCTCATCACTTTAATTTTCAGAGAACAAGGACACTGGCTTAGACTCATTCAGTCTACAATTAGAGATTACAGGGTGAATAGTCTATCTAACCAAAGCCTTCTCTGTAGCCCATGGATACTATATTTACTAATTTTTCTGTCTATATACAGACTGATTTCAAAACCTTGTCATCCCATGAAAATTCTCAGTTGAGTTTCGTTAAGCTTGGGCTAATCAAATGACCTTGACAGAATTCTTTCAGACCCTAGGCATTTGAAACACTGACAGCTGATAAAATATCAGTGAGATATCCAATGTCAAGGCACTGAGCTGTGGCAAGACCAGCTTTTAGTCTTTTTCTTGGGATATTTAATGCCTATGACAGAAAAATGTCAGAAAAAAAAAAGTAAAGAAAAAGAGAGGAGTTCTTTGTCCTACATGTGGAAAGGAGAAAGGTTTAATGCTCTAAATATTTTTCCCTTTCTAAATTCTCAAGCCTACTTCAATTAAAAATAAGCGCAATTCTCTGATTGCCATACACATACACATACAACTTCACTGTTTTTCTATTCTCTCCCTGACTGAGGGGTATTGAATTTTATTCAGTTTTCTGATTAAAAAGGTGCACAGCAAGCTCCTGGGAACACTGACACTTCAGTCAAAGAGTTCAGGTCCAACTACAACGGCTTAAAATTCCACATAAATGCTTGCCAAGTGTTGTGAATAGGACTACAGTCATGCTCAAATGCACGCACGCACGGTGGGGGGGGTTTCCCTACATGAGGTTGGACAGGATGTTATCTTTCTTCAAAGAAGAAGGAAAAGAGAATAGTTGTTGAAAACTGGGAAAGCCTGGAAAAATGTTTGACAATAGAAATTCTTTGCAAAGATGTAGCTTTTACACAATGGACCTCCACAGTGAATAGGAAGGTTTTAAAAACTTCTGGCCATGTTAAACTCCTCCCCCATTTCCTTGGGCAGAAGTCCTAAATTAACAGGATAGGTACATTGATTGTAAATGGCTATCAAAGTAGACTGAAATCTGTGACCTCTCTGAACTCTGTAAGTACCTCTTCAGCTTGGAAACTGGAGTTTGGAGTTAGAATCTTCAGAAGCAGTTGATGCTTAGCACCTGATCAGTTGGAGGTAATTAGCACCAAAGCCCTCTTCATATTGACTCCAGTGAACACTGTAAGATATTTTAGATATTTTACATGTCAGTGTTTACATCATCTACAGAAAAGTCCACAAGCTTAATGCTCGAGACTATTTTAGATGTATTTTGTGCTCTTTCACAGATATGAATTATCATTCTCTCCTTCAAAACATGCAGACTGTGCTTGCTTTCACAGAGGACAAATGGAGGTGCTGCTTCCTTCTGCCTTTGGTTTTGGAGTATGTAAAATTATTGTGACTATGGAAATGTTTTGTTTAAAAAGTAGATAAAGATGGCCAAATGCAAAGTAATGCGATACATTCAGGTTTCATTACACTTCTGTGAGCCCAATACTGGCTGTGGATGCTGGACTGCAGAGCAGGTATTCATGTGAAATCTCATTAGGCTAATGTCTGTTTGTGTGACGTGGTCTCTGCAGATGTATCACTAAAGCACTACAGCTAGCTGTACTGTCATGACACAGAGCAAAACCAGCCAACACTTTTATACATTAGTGACCATAAAGAAATAGATCTTCATTAGAGAGGCTATTTTTGTACCTCTGCTTCCTCTTAACTGCAGTCTGAAATGATCAAAATTTCAAGCATTTGTCAAATAAAGTGTTTGTTGTTGCAAATTCTTTAAATAAAACGTTTTATTTGTCTTTTAGAAAAGTTTCCAGATTTGTGAAACCGGCCCTGAACTCCCAAAGAAAACAAAAATCTTGACAGTGTTTAGTCAGTTGGGATAATGCATTTTGATAAATTGACCTTTTAAAAAAGTTTGTTTTATCTTATAGAAAGCAAAGTAGTAGCTTTAAAACACAAACCAAAATAGAAACTTTCCTGAAATTTGAAATGACCATAGTCTGCTTTCATGAAGCAAAACTGTCACATTTTTTAAAAAGATTTACATTAAATGAATAGGGTTTTCTTTTTGCAACCAGAAAGCTATTGGGAACATTTTTCTTAGTTGTAATTTAAACTCACAGAAAAGGTGTGGTAGTTGAGGTAACAGTTATAGGCTTTCCCTGACTCCACTGTCATGGGTGACTTGGCGGGAAGAGGACAAACAGAAAGTGTCTTCTGTTTCTTGGGGCAGCACACAGCCTAAGCTGTGTGCTAAGGATATAATGGCTGTATAAAATAATAAATGTTTATAACAGATACACAAGGATATAATAGGTACAAGAAACTCCTGTCTCTTTTAGGAATGCACCATGGCCAATTCCCTGTGAATATATTCCACAAAAGTCTTTATTAAGTTCGGTTGTGCACAGGTATACTCCACACATTAAAAAAAAAAACAACAAAACAACATCTAACCACTACCAAATTTTCTTTCTCATCCTTTTTTTTTCCAGTGTGGATAGATGTGTGAATTTCTCAGAGCCTCCATTCAAACTGCTGTCATCTGCTGTGCATGAAATACCATGCAATGAAACCCAACAGTTTCTTGACAGGCCCTTACTGCACCTCATGAAGTTATTATCTCAGAAATGTGGGACAAAACATAAATAAGGTAATGCAAACTACAGCTTCTACATTCAGTGAGAATTAGTTTTCTTAGGCCTGAATGAATATCTTGCCTGCTTAGAGCAACTGAGTGGTGCCTGCCAGATCTACATTGGTGGTTCCATGACACTGAGAAGTCTGTCACTTACTTAAGCAGAGTTAAATTTGGAGGAAGAAAGCATTTCACCTGCTGTGCATTCATTGACCCAGATTCACAGATTTTGGTCTCCAAATGGACACTCTTCAGTAAAATTTTAAATAGAGCACAAGATCATGTTTAAAATTAGCTTAGGCCCAAGACCTCAGGCCACTCTGCACACTGATTAGAAGTCTGGTGTGCTCTGCTTTTGAGACTTTAGTGTTTTAGACATCAAACAAAGCAAAGACTCAGATGAAACTTCTCCAGTGGCAGCCACATCTCCCTCTAACCACTGAATTCTTTGGAGAGCAGGATGAAGCACTGTTTCTGTGACACCTTTCCCTCTCCACTGGTATTACAGTTTCCATCCACTCTCTTGTATCTTATTCTCTAAAGACTAGCAGTCTGGAAGCTGCGAGATCTCCCGCTTATCTCACTGAGGAATGGCATCAGAGGTTTTTAAAAGGTGGAGACAGACTTCTGTTGCACTCAGATGCATGGCTCATTTTCATCAAGTGAAAAAGAAAGAGAAGTGATTTAGCTTTTTTTTTTTTTTTTTTAATTATTATATGGTATTGAATATTTTATCTATTCTCTACCAGTAAGAAATTGCATTAGTAGTATTCATTTAGCAATAATGACACTCCTTGGAATTTGCTTTTTGGTTCTACTCACTAAGAATTACCATTTGTGAGCAGCAACTTGATTCCATTACAAGTGTTTAATTTTAATATGCTTATAGGGATTAGCAACTTGGAAATTGCTGACAATGGAGTACTATAGCGGACAGGGTTAAATCATGCAGGAAAATACTAATAGAATACTTTGGTTTATGTGCAGAGCAATGTTTCAAAAAATATTTTCTTTGTTCAGCAAAATTTGACAGTTCAGAGACATTATCAGGCCTCAAAGTGATCCCTCTGATTATTTAGAACTTCTTGATTTGAACTCACATCTAATCATAAAATGCCATAAAACACATGAACAATTGCCAAGGTCGCTTCAGATAGCCTTATTGCTTTTTTTATTCAGGGAGATAGCCCTTCAATAGTGAGAAATATGATATCCAGGAATTCCAGCTTGCACTCATGTAATCTCCTTCACAGAGTACAAAAAAGAACAATTGTGTGAAGCACAATGACCTCAGATGTTTGAAAGCTCTCAAGCTATTTATGAATGTAAAGTGGAGAGAAGTGAAGCATGCATTCAGGATGAGGAAGCCTTGACCAGAAAAAAAAGCCCATTTTAGTTGTGAATTATTTTTGTATGAGGAAGCTGTAGCAGAAAAAAAAAAAGAAAAAAGACATGACATGTATATATGTCCTTCTAGAAAATTCATGCATGTTACTAGGAGGATTCATTGTACACCTGTATCACTGGAGATCTAAACTAACAGAAACTTCTCATAGCATTCCTGTAATAAAAGCAGATTACCTTGATTTATGAACTGGAGTTTTGTTTATCCAAGGAAAAATAATAACATGCTGTTTCTTGCTCATAAGTAACCCATGGCTTACTGTCAAGCAAGAGATTGCATACCAAATTATCCATGGCAAATGAGCCATGATGTGTCCATTCCCCAGAGAGCAGGTTGTAATACGTTTGTGGTAATATGCATGCATGCGTGTCTGGATATCAATATTTTCTACTAACTGACAATATTTAAAGGAGATTTTGTGGGCTGGACTGAAAAAAAAAATAATATATAAATCTGTCTCTGCTACACTCATTTGCCAATTAACTGCTGTCAAATTTTAAAAAACAAACAAATAAAACAAACAATACTTCCAGGGATGGGGCTTCCACAAATTCCCTGGGCAACCTATTCTAGTCTCTCACCACCCTTAACTAAAGACTTTCTTCCTAATGTCTAGTCTAAATCTACCCCCTTCCAGCTTAAAACCATTACCCCTTGTCCTATCACTACACATCCTTATAAAAAGTCCTTCCCCTGCTTTTCTTTAGGCCCCCTTCAGGCACTGAAAGGCTGCTATGAGGTCTCCTCGGAGCCTTCTCCAGGCTGAAAAGCCCCAACTCTCTTGGTCTGACTTCACAAGAGAAGTGCTCCAGCCCTCTGATCCTCTTTGTGGCCCTCCTCTGGACTTATTCCAAGAGCTCTATGTCCTTATGCTAGAGGCTCCAGAGCTAGGCACAGTACTCCAGGTCGGGTCTCACGAGTGGGGTCTCACAGTGTGGGGTCTCAGAGCAGAGGGGCAGAATCACCTCCCTTGACCTGCTGGCCATGCTTCTATTGATGCAGCCCAGGACATGGTTGGCCTTCTGGGCTGCAAGTGCACATAATGTTTGGGAACGTCAGTCAGAAGAAGGATAAATTTGGATGTGTCCTTTTTCTCTACATTAACAAGGAAATTTCAAGGAAAGTATATTGAAAGAGAGAGGTCCTGTATGTAAGAGCTGTATCAATTTAAACTAGGCAAACATTAAATTCTGAAGTTGCATCTCCATATAGGATTTTTAAAATTGTATAAGTCAGGACCTTTGTGATTTATGATGTCAAAGGGACCTAAGAAAGTGCAAAAGCTCTGGAAACTATGCTTGCTCATAATACACAATACTTTAAAAATAATTTTGTAAGTACTCTAGAATATATTTCAACATTTGGGTATAGTGTTGTTGATTTTCTACTTCAAAGAATGCAAAATGAACTTCCCTGATGCTTTCCCTACTTTTTAAAAGTGCTTTTATATTTTACACAAAGAACACTGATTTTTGTATAATTCTAAATCACTGACAGACTTCTTCCATACACACATTTACTTGTACCTTGTAATATCACTCCAAGCGTGCAGTAATCATCTTCTGCTGTTACTGCTTTTGCATGTGAAGTTCTCTCTGGAGCACCGCATCTAAGTTAAGAAAGAGAAGAAATATTTTAGGACCTGGAAAAGAAAAACACATGTAAAAATAACAACAAGCTCCATTAAAGCCTCTGGAATAACATCTGGTAATTACAATTGCTACATTTCCAGTAACACCTAGTTAAGAGTCAGCCTTAACTTCATTTAGAAGCTGAGGCCATAAAATTTTACAGTTCCACTATATGCATCGTGATTATGACTCTACAGTGATCTGGTAACTTGAAACAATACTGGACAATAGCTTTCAAATGCAAATTTAAGTTCTAAACAGACAAGTGTTTTGTTTTGGTTTTGGTTTGGTTTGTGTTTTTTTGTTGTTTGTTTTGTTTTGGTTGGTTGGGTTTTTGTGTGTTTGTTTGGTTTTTTATTATTTTGTTGTTGTTTTATTTTCTACCATATTTTTTGTCTGTTTCTGGATTCTGTTTTAATTGTACACCACCCCAAAAAAAGTTTACATTGGTATGTGGTGACTCCACCTAAGCCTTAGAAGGTATGTTTTTTCTGTAAATTGTGACTTTACTGAAGTATCAAGGACATACACTGTACAAAGACTTAAAACTGGGAATGTGAAGCCATACTTTCATATCTGACAAATTAATGGATGAAACAAATGTCACTGGCACCTTTATCCTTATTTATTTGTGTCAATCACTGAAATAAATTTTTAAAATCAATCGTGAAATACAATCAAGTGCTGCTCTTAGGCATTTACTAATTCAATGTCTGTTTAATGCTGCACTGCCAAAGATGCACACATATGCATCTTACCTTCTAGCGTTTAATAAACAAATTAGAGAGCAATTCCTCACCTCCTCATTTGGAAATAAGGCATCATAACGTTATCATTAAAGCTGTTAAAAAATACAAACCACGATTTTCCTCTTTTCTCCTTACCACTAAGAGTATAAAGCAGCATTGTCTTCTTCTTTGAAATAGCATCGTATTTTTCACACAGCTCTTCATGGCATTTTACTCATTAAATTTTAAAAATGTATAGCATGTTACTTTTTAAACAAGATTAGCATCCCATGTATTTTCATGCTCTACTGCCTTTGTTTTGCATTCTCACAAGTCTGTTTTATGAATTTGCTAAGAAATAAGCAGATAATCTGTTTTGGACATGAGGAGATGGGAAAGAAGGTTAAAGAACAAATAGTCTTCTCTTTGCACACCATCTCTAACTTTTTAAGTAATATGGGCTCCATGTCTGTAGGATTTCAGTACATTGTACTTTTTAATGTTTCTACTAATTAGCATAGGAAATCCTTATTTTCCCCACTTTGCATTTCATAGGTGCATATATAAAGATCTGCAAATGTAACTAAGTACCTCAATTTTGTTGGAAATAAACCTAAACACCTTTGGCAATTTTTCATAGCCTTGCACAGATATGAATCCACACCTCTTAGGTAGCGAGCTAGTACTCTACCAAGGGGGCTATGATGCTTTATTCTATAAAATGTCAACCATTAAGTAAAATAGCTGGGAAATCTCTCTCCAGCCTGAGACCAAGAGGTATGGCTCACAATATGGTAATACAATTAAATTATCTTCCTCTAAAAGAGCAGCTGTGCCCACACAGCAGGAAGTCTCTGGTCCTTGCTAACCCTTGAACTGTACTCCTGAGTCTCTGTGAGGGTGCTAGCCAGTGTTGGCCAAACTGTGTTAACTACTAAACCATGACTACAGGACACTACTTGGGCCTATGGCCTAGCAGTAATTAATATGTTAGTGTAGTTACATAGCCAAATACAGCATTTACAGGCCTTCTACGACATCAGTATTTGAGAAAAGAAGTAAGACTGGGAACTTCCCCATATGCAGAAGGATTTATATACTTTGGTCTTTGTGTATAGTAATTCACATAGACCATTTTCTAATAAACTCTGAAGTCACTATCATGTCTCTGTGTGCAAAGAACATTAATAGCAAAGCACCTTTCCTCTCCTCCCTCTTGCCCCTCCACACACGTACACACACTCTAACTCAGTTCTCAGGAAAAACAAAACAATTCTGTGAAACAAGCCAATTCAAAGTAATACAATGAATCCACCAAAATAACCTGTAAGAATGACGAGGAGGAAATGATTTCACTTTTTGCTTTATCCAGGGGGTGCTCTTGCATAATCTGTTCACTGTGCACAACAACTCTCTTCAATTCTCATGCAAGGCATATTTGAAAGTACTGATGAAAAATTGTCTATTAAGAAACAGGAGTTTATAAAAAGCTAAAACATTTATTGTTATGAACATGTATTACTGCTCAGTGGATTAGATCCTATGAACCCTAGCTTGAATTTTCTGAATATTGCCAGTGTTTTCTGATTGCATTTGATTCAAACGCCGCTTACATGAATTCACCAGGCTGATCTTCTGGATGCAGTACGTCCATTAAAAATCTGATTGATTAGGTGAGACTCATCACAAGGTTGGCATTCTCTCCAAATGTCTCCATTATGCTGCAGGAAATGTATCCATTGGCATCTGCACAGAGAAATCAGGATTATCAGCCTTGCAGAGAATATGATTTTAAGATTTTTGAAATAGCCACAGAAATAATGAGTACAAAGATACACGCGTGTAGAAATAAATAAAAATGCAGATTTTAAACAAGCTAGTTCAGCTCTCAGAGGCACATTTGAAGACAATGTTGTCCTCTCCTGTGCTCTGAGCCCCAGACAGCAGACAGCAGTGTGCTGACCCAGCTGTCTCACCAGGAGGCACAGTGCAGCAGGGTGACACAGAGCTCTCGGTACTGACATGATAGAGCAGTCTCTGCCACCCTTATACCCAGACACTAAACCATAATCCCATTTTCTTTCTTAACCTCCCTGATCTTTCAATGTCCTGCTGGAACGTCAGTTCAGCAAAAGCTGAAGTACACAGTTTTTCCCTCTGAGATTCTGGGAATGAATGAAGAAGTGGTGATAATGTTCCTCATACAGCTTCAAGGACATGGGAACAATATGAGCCATCCCTTTACATGGCCTCTTGTCAATCCAGGGAGAGTTCTAGGAAAGCAAAAGGCTTTTAATTATTTTGAAAACTACACCTTTTTCTAAGACTTGATTGAAAATAATTTACTAACCTCTTCAGTTTCATAAAATGAAGTTTATTCCTTTGTGTATTACAAGGTCCTGCTGCCCAAAATGAAAAAAAATGACTTCCTTTAAAGATTTGAAAATATATTAGGGCAATGGACAGCAACAAATTGCTTTAGCTTCTTTTGTATATTCCTTCATTCATTTCTGAGATGACAATCTGTTTGTAACATATCTATAAATCCACTCATTAAAGTGAAGATTAGTCATGACAAGATCCACATTTGAGGGCAATATCCAGCTTTCTCTCAGAATATCATAATGATTCTCCTTTGTGGGCAATACTCTGACACATTAGCATTGTGGCATTCAGGAGGTATAGTACTTGTCTGGAACAATCCAAGAGATAAGTGATGGACTTAGACACTCTGGATAACTTTTTTTTCCCCTCCTGCGATGTGTAACTGAGAACTGTAGAGTTCAGTGTGGGACATGCTGAGATTGGAGACAATGGAGTTCTACAGCTGGCACTGGGAGCAGAATATCCAATGATAACCAGGCCCTGATATTTCAAGGAAACCATCGACTTAGCAGGAAATGACAAAGAGTGCCTGTCTCAAGCCACTTCCTAGGACTGAACCTCCACTGCAATAAACTAATCCTGTGGTTCCAGTTGTCTCAAACTCCTCTTTTGCTTTGGCTGATCTCATCAATTAGCCAAACAAAGACTATCTGCAGGGCATAGCCTCGGGCTATACCTACCCCCCTCATATCTCAGAGGTGCAGGGAGAAGATAGAAGGATGTTCTCAGTTATCAGGGAGAAAAGTGGGGGTGCAGTGGGCAAGAACTGTATAAAAATCTGGGACACTATGTGTGCAGTGAAGCACTTCCCCACCAGAAACCACTTCCCCATGGACGACATCGCTGGACCATGGTGGTAACTATGCTCTTGCTGGCTCTCCTCTGTATCTCTGCTTTCTCTTTTCTTTCCTGTCTGTTTTCTTCCCTGTCCTCTCCGCTCTAGGGACTTTGTTGTGTTACTCTAATAAAAGTTTGTTGTGTGCGTGACATCTGACCTGGTTTGAGTGTTAATTTCACCATTTGGGATCACCTTTAAACTTCTTCTTGGGTCCTGCCGGACAACAAAGGGTGCAGCTGCCGTGTGGCTTATCCCAGGGGAGGGAAGGCAGAATCCTGCTGCACCAGCCTCCTACTGAGGTGAGGAGGGTTAGAAAGCAAGGGGGTTCTGCCCCATCTCTCATAAGACCACACACCAGCCCCGGTGCCTCTTTGTCCTCCCGATGTTGTGTTATCTTTGTTTTGTCCTGGCAAGATCGTAAAAAATTGCCACATATCTGACTACTGGATCTTGACAAGCGTAAATTCAAAGAAATACATAACAAGCATAAATAATGTATTTTCTGCTTCCACGGCTTGTCTGTATCCACTGCAACCCAGTAGGTGAATTACATACAGTAGAAATGTTTAGAGATTTCTTCGAAATTCCTGGATCAGGAAAAAAGAAGAACCAAAATGAATTACTGTCCAAGGTGAAACAGAATCATACCTTGTAGGGGTTCTGAAATAGTGCAATACATTTGTATGGAATTAATAACTTCCACTCTTCTGAATTTTACTTTTTCCTGTCAAGATCAGGAGATGAGCTGATAGAACATGCTGTAATAGCCTACTTTCTGTACACTCAGCAAAATGGAGTTAAAGAACAAAATGAGAAGAAAATCTGAACAGTCACATTCCTGTGTGATTTCCAGGTTCACGTTTCTGGCCCATGATGGCCATCAGTCTAATGTATTCCATTTATGGGTGAAAGCTAAAAACAAGCTAGACAGTTTTAGAAAAGCTCTGATCCACAATGACTTGTCAGGAAACTCTTGACATTCTCCTCTGGAGTTCTGAAGTAAGGATTTGTCTTTAAGTCAAGTTTCCCAACATTATTCATTAGCAATGTTTTCAACGTTTTGATCTGGTTTTGGATAGCACTGGGATATAACTTGTGAGAAGCCAAATGATTTCAAATCCCATTATCCATGAAAGCAAAAATGTGATTCTCAGCTCAACCTGCAAATGCCCTAAGATGTATTTGTGTTAAATGTAGATAGGATCAAAAGGTTTAAATTACCATTTTGCTGTGTTATTGACTAAAAAAAGTCTTTAAACCCTACACTGCCTACAGATTATCAATGGTCACACACTTCTGTGATGCCTTTTGTAAGTGTTGCAGATAGGCAGAATATTTTGGAGCTTTTCCTTTGAAATTTTGTGTTCACTTCAAAAGGATTTCTGTTGCTCTCACTTCTTTTATGAGTGTTGTTATAGATAGCTTTTTTGCATTATGTTGACTACCCATCCAGTTCCTGAGCAAAGGAAAACAAATGGTGAGTGGTTTAAGAAAGAGATGCAGTCAGAGAAAAAGCTTGACATTTATATCAAGCAAGTTTAAGAAATATACTACATCTTTTAAAAAATCCTAAAAAAAACCCCAATAGATTTAAATTAAAGTAAAAAGAAAGCAGAAAACATAACTGCTGTGCTATAAAGTACAAGAAGTTCATGATGAGTTGAGGAGTCTAATAACACCTGCCCTTGCCAATCATATTAATTGCTTTTATCTTCGTTTTATGAAAAATGCCACAGTAAACATATGATTAACAGGAAAGCAGTTTGGGCTGGTTTTAGGAGAGGGATGAGAGGAAACTATGTGTATTTTTAATGTTTGTTTCTTCAGTAAAAAGAAAATTTGCATTAGAATGTTAACTTTCAGAAAGCCCAATAGATGTAATTCAGTTGTCGCTGGAAGTTTTCTTGCATTACTTATCCTTGTTTTTTCCTTATGTGCACAGTCTACACTTTTAAGGATTACAAAGATTAATTTATTACTTAAGTCAGCATATTAAAATGCAAATTTACCTATCGTATTAATGCTTTTGTATTAAGTTTTGTTATGTTAGGCAGACTTCATTCTCTCTCTATTGTCCATGAGGCATGTTTGCAATGAGTGCAAACTGAGGACTTGTGTCTAAGCAAACCGACTCTCCTGAATGAGCACATAAAGTGTCTATGGCTTCCTTGACTGTAGTTGATTGCTGTTCATTCCTTTTGCCAGTACTCTTTGTTGTTAGGTTTTTTGGGAAACTTTTCTCAATACTGATTTCTCTATTTGCCTTGGAACAGGAGTGCATCTGGGAATAAGCCCTCCCATGCTTTTTTAAGCCAATTTGCTAGACCTAATAGAGAAACAATTCAAATAATTATGTCTACCAGCAGGACAAACTTAAAAAGCAGTGCATGCCTCCAAATCCCTTCTTCCTTGTGCAGTTTTCCTTTGCTTTATTTTTATACTTTACTCGATACTGTGGAATCACAAGATGCAAATAATATATTTTTATGAATGAGGATTTATTGAAAGGCTGAGTTCTGTTTAGGAAAAAATTAACAGCTTTTGTTTACTAAGGTATTTGCTGTTCAAAATTCAAATTCTTGTCATTTCCAATGTATTTTCACTGGCTAAGTAACCATATTTCCAGGAGAGTACACTCCCTGTTTTGCAGCAGCTCACCACCTATCAAGGGATGTTATGTCCTGCATAACTCTGGCTCTGACCCAAGAGCCGAAGGGGCCCTGAATACAAGGCTGCAGCCCACTGGACCAGCTGCATCAGCCTGCCAGTTCTTCCTCCTCTCATAATTTTAAATGTTCTCAGAAAATTTTCCAGAGACAATTTCCAAATTATTGATTTTTCTCTTCAAAGCATTGAACTCCCCTTCAAACTGGACCTGCCTTCACAGTTTTGGTTTGAAAGGGTCTGCTGTTTCTGACTTCATCAAGCATAGCCCACCTCAGAGTGGGAAGGCAGAAGGAATCCTCAGCCTAGGAACAGGGTTCCTGCTATCCTGACCATGTAGTAAGAAGTCCCTTTCACTCACAATCTGTCAACTTTGCCTGTGTTTTTGAACAGTGGTTCAGCATTAACAAGTGGGGAGATTTTTGGCCTGGTACCTAAGGTACTCCCAGGCCTGAGAAATAGAGATTTTACCTCCTTAAGGTAATTTTAACCAGATATACCATGTCCCAGGTAACATTCTACAGTAGTCACTGGGCTGCTGTAAGAAAACTAAGGCATACCTTGACTGAAAAACAGTGGAAACATTTACTTGGAAAAGTACCATATTTAGTATGCAACATTTTCAAAGCACCTCTGTTCAGCTGGGTTACTTTAAAAATTAGATAGGGAATACTTATGGAAATATTAATACTGTCTAATTATGGATTTTAGATGAAGTGTTTTAAACTGACCTTCACTAGCACCGATTTCTCTCCATTGACTACAAGAGGAACTTCAGCATGCAACTTTGATCTCCTGAATTGAACCTACAGAGTAAGACCAACTTCTCTGGATTCTGAGTCACACTTAATGAGCTGGTACATCAGTCAGATTAAGAAGTTGCACAGAAACAGAACAGTGAGTGCCTGGAAAATGTCTCAGACCAGTGGAGATCAGTGCTTCCAGGACTTGTTTTGAGGGGAGTGTGGAGAAAACAAGCCAGAGGAGATTGGAATGAAAGTCTGTCCAAACCTAGGAAGTGATATATAGTCTTCCTACTTGATAAAGATTTCCCACCATAAACAAAATGCCATTCATATCATTTGGTATCCTCTCACAGTGCCAAAAAATTTCAGAGAAAGAAAAAAGAAAAATGGATCAACAATACAGAATGATTCTACTGCCTGTCTTTACACTGTGTAGAAGCTGAAACGGGGTGACAGCTAAATACTGACTTCACATAGGACTTCGCATCTGAGCCTGTTTCAGGTAGAAGAAATTCAGACAGTATAAAATAGGCAGCTGTGTAAAAGATTTGAGGGATGATTCTACCCTTGTCTGGGTGCTTACTTGAAGGCATGTGAACACGCTCCAAATAAAAGAGCACCTGCTATGAAGGTTTCAGTCTGTGCTGATGGTATTTTATGTAGACTTTGGCAGGTACTAGGCATTGTGATTTGTCAAGATGATAAAACCAGGAAGTTTTAGAATGGATCTGGAAAGCAAATACATGGCAACTTTGGGAAAGCATATATTCTTGTAAAATGTCATGATTAACCAGTTGTAATTATCAGCATTATTGTTATTAATAATAATAATTACAAAAATACACATGTGAGCCCCTTCTCATTAGGTGTGTGCATTAAATGAGTGGAAAGTGTATCTGAGTGAAGCAAGTGACGCAGAACAGACTCCTTACTAGCTATCAGACTATTAGTCCCTAAAGTATATCAAATATTCACTGAAGGCAACAGGAAGTTCTGGTCAAAGGTAAAAAAAACAAAGAAGTATGCAAAATGCATTTCCCATATTCCTAAAATATTACTACACGCCTTCACAATTTAACTGCACAATTTTAAAGAACTGCTCACCACCCACCTCAAGGTAAAATATATGTATAGATTACAATTTGGCAGTAAGTGCTGCTGTTAGTGTTGCCAGGGTTCCCTTCTCACTACACAGCATCATGCCATTTACACTCTCAATTAAATACATTTCTCCAAGTGAGCTCTGATTACAAGGATAAGAAGAAGGTCGATGGATTAAACTGGTTCAAAGTGATTACTTACCTTCTCCATGATATTAGCAGTAGTGCTTTCAATGTCACTCTAGTAAAACCTACTGAAGTTAATAAAAAAATCTCCTTTTTTTTTTTTTTTTTTTTTTTTTTTTTTTTTTTCCCCCAATCAGTTTCAGGGCCAGCAACAGCCTTTAAAGTTTCTTTCCACCCTTTTAATAATTTAAAAGAGGACTCCAGACTTTCTTTTTTTCTTTATTTTTTTTTCCTCCCTTTACAGCCGTAATTATTACTAGGTTTTCTGAATTATTCTCACATCTTGATAAACATGCAAAGTCTTCAGAAAAAACAGTCTCATTACTAATCTTCTTAAACAATTGAGATTTTTCTGAGGTCATAAAGAAAATGACAGAAGGAAACACTGAAACACCTAAAAGAATAAAACAGATTATCAGATTACCAACTTTATAAATACAAAAAGGTCAGTAGCTGTAATAACACTTCAAACTGAGAAATTCAAACACTGTTTTAAAAGACTACACATTACCTGCTCATGCATCTGTTTTAGCTTTGGGTGACAGGTTTCAGACAGAGAATTTCTGGAAAAAACGTTGTGGAAAAATAACAGACATTTGGAGAGATCAGAAGGAGTTCAGAAAGGACTGCTTGCCCAGGTCTTCTTTAGCAGTAGAGCTGTATTGCTAAGGTCTAAAACACAGTTTAAGTTTAAAGATGTCTGCTGATATTACCCCATTTAAGCATCACTTTTGAGAACAAAGGCAATTTTCAAAAATCAAATACTATATCATTCTTACAGTGTGCTGTTCAGGTGCTGAGAACTAATTGGAGCCAGAGCATATTTGATTAAATGTATCTTCATCTAAACATACAGTTTCACTAGAGGGAAATTTGTTTTGAAGGGACACATTTGTTGCAAGAAATGTTTTCCCAGGAAGGCCTAAGACATCATGGTTTCTCTAGTCATTTCCAACCTGAGATGAGTGAGAAACAGCTGAAAAACTTGATACATGCTATTGAAAAGCAGGTATTTTGAGGCTACTCTGTTAGTAAATATATATTTGAAAGTTTCATTTTTTTGTTCCAGAATTGGAATTTCATAAAAAGTCATGAAACAGAACTGGGTGCTACCACTCTGTTCAACTAATACTTACTGACATTTGGACTACATATCAAACAAGGGCCAAACCAGAGCAGAGTCTTATATGGCAGTACTCACAGAACATAGGGCAGAAAGATGTGGGCTAAGCAAAAGGCAGGAAGGTCAAACAGTAGCCCTGTGGCCTCACTTACAGTTTTGATTTGCCTCCTGCCTCCCACAGCCTTGTCAGTGATCTCAGGGGAAGACAAGAGGAAAGAATGAGATATCTGTGTTTGTTAAATGGAAAACACGTTATTATGGAGATACTAGGTTTTAATTTATATATTGGCCACAAGGAATAAATGGGGACAATGCCAAAATTTGACCTGCTGAATACCATCTGGAAGACAGAGTGCACTCCTGCTTAGCTTTTCACCTCCAACTTTATTCACTAAGTTCCACTGTAATTAAAGAACAAAATTCATAGCACAATAAAACCCATTAGCTAATTAATTTGTAAATATTTATGTGGCAATAAGTCTTATTCTTTTTCCTTTCCTTCTTTCAATGACTGTAAGAGGTTTACATTGTACAGCTGGGGGAAGAGACCTAAGTATCTCTCAGGTCTGATTCAGGGCTGAACTCAGGTGCTCCTAGTAAAGGCTGGCAGAGTCACTCTTGGGTTGTGATCAAATCTTTGGTGATCAAATTAACACAGCATGCCATGAATTGTACTTCTCAGCTTAGACCTCATTCTCTCTAAGCAAACAGCTCTGTTTCAGGTCAAGTGTCCTTCAATAAGCTCTCATATAATGTAAGCAAATCTTCTTATAGGCTTTATTAATGATGGTAAGAAGACAAGAGGCAATCATATTCCAAAGCTATTTTTCATTGAGTAGAAAGAGTAACAGAGAACAAAGAAGAGAAATTACTAAGAAAATAAATATAATACTGAAATTATAAAGGAAGCTAATATTTTTTACAAAGTATTTACAATAATTATAAAAGGTGAAACTGAAATGTGTCTAGGAATTAATGAAGATCAAAAGGAAAGAGATCTGACAAGTAATGAGATGTGCAGATTCTTTCAGTGTATTCCATTAAGATTAAGTTGCTTGACAGGAGTTAAATTTCTATGGCAGTATGAAGGCTAGACCAGAAACAGTAACATCCAACACACTTTAAATAGGTTTGTAAGCTTAGCTGTCACAGGTGGAAAAGCCACTGAAATGAGACAAACACAGATGAAGAAGCCAGAGCATCCCTCAAGAATACAGGATACACAGCGATTTAGAGATGACACTGTCTGATGAAACACAGTGCTCTAAGGGTGCTGTAATGTGTCAATGTGCCCAGTTTATTAACTAGTTATTTATGAACTTAGACCTGAACGTCCCCAATGAATTTTGTATGTTCATGGCTCTCCTGTAAAAGACTTCACAAGAGTCACTAATACTATTTGCATGAAAAGTTAAACAGATATTGAAGAATTAATAGGCTGAGGACACTGGCACACACATTTTGTGTAATGGCAAAGACAGTAGCTCTGACAAGGTTCTATAAAATTCCTGCAGAAAATCATCTAAAGAAAGAAAACATAAACATTAAAAGCCTAAGTCACCCATAGATTTTGTCAACACCTCTAATTTTACAAATACCTCAAAAGCTAAGAGCTCTCACTCTCAAGTACCCCTCAATTTTTTAGCACATATAAGTGGGAAAATGGAGTCACAGAAGTTTTTGCTGAGGAGAACTGCTGTGATCACATGTTCATACTGAAAGAAACATCATATGAAAGATATGGCTACAGTGGCTTGTTATTTTTTCTATTAAGAAATAGGTAAGTGCTTTAAAAGGCAATCTCATACCAACCCTATTTGGAAGCTGGGATAGCTTTTTGAATATTTGGGATAGCTTTCCACTATCTTCTTACCGTATAACCACTGCTTTGGCCTTCAGGTCCATGACATGCATTTCACTGAAGACAGTCCTATTTGTTAAGACCCCTTACTAACACTGTAACATCTGCTGCTACTCCATTTTCATGCCACAAAATCAGTCTCTGATTTACAGGCTCCAAATAAAATGGTTCAGTTATGTCCTTTTTGTCTTTCCTTTGCATCTGAATTCCTTATCCAACCAGAGTGTCCCACAGTTTACACTAGGGCCACCCTGACACTCCCTACAATCTTTACTTCTCACAGTCATTCCCTTTTTGTCAGCAACTATCTTCTCAAAACAGAGCCATGAAAAAAAAAAATAGCGATATGGTGAAATACTAAAAAGAATATAACTACGATGTATGTAAATTAAGAGTTTCAGGACTAACTAGTTTTCTTCTGTCCTACAACAGAAGCAGAAAACTTACTTCTTGCAAACTTGTTGTTCTAAGTTTTTGTTAACACAGAAAGAAAACAGCCTAGAAAACAAAATTATAAGGAACAGTTAAACATTATCATAAGAAAGATTATTTCACTGACAGAGGGGAATTCCAGCCAGCTGTAACCTGTTTACAAAATAATGGTTAATTTATAAAAAACAATAACTCACTTGAAAAGAGACTGAAAAAGAACACTTTAAAATGTGAAAACTGTAAGAAAATAAAACCAAGAATCTTCTACTTGGCAAATGAACTAAAATAAATCCCTTTCAGAAAACACTCATACAGCAGTCATAAAATTCATTGCCACTTTAAAAGTGCTACAGGGCAGTTTCCATTCTGCACTGGCCTTTAAGAAGGCAAAATGCATTAAAGACCCAGGGATCCTGAGATACTGCAGCTAGTGAGGCCACAACCGTGAAGCAAAGATGGAGAACTAGATCATCTCTTCTCCTGCCTTTGAGTGAACAAGCCACTTTGAAGGTGTGACAAGGTGTGAAAGGTAGACCTTTCTACCAGACTCTCAGCTGGGAAAAAATGCAGATACAGACTTGGGAGGAAGTGGAATAAATTGAGGGGTATTACTGAGGAGAATGGCACAATAAACCAATAGAAATAGTAAAAAATTCTATTAGAAAACTTCACTATACTATAAATGAAAGTTATAAAAACCTTATCACAGGAGGTAAAGGCTAGATACCATTTAAAATTATTATTTTACCTTGCAGAGTCATATCAAATTGTGCAGTAGTATAAAATGTCCCAAGGAAACCTGAAGATTCAGACTGCCTTGGCATTCCTAAATAATAATATATTACAGAAAATTACTAAAAAATCCTGAATAACATTGAAGTTTCAGAGTACTTCAGAATGCTCTGTATGGATTTTTTTTAAAAAGCTATCAAAATGAAAACTCACCTTTCTGAAGCATCTAGAGTGAGAAATGTACACTGAGCACATGAAAATATTTCTATGATATTACATTTGATAAAAAACAAACAAAAAACCCAACCCAAAACAAAGATTCAAACAACTTGATTCTTCACATAACAGGTTTTTTCAAGTATAAAATAAAGAAAAATAAATGGATCTGAAAAATTCTGGTTTTTTTCTTAGGTACAAAATAGAGGACGAGATCATTATGAAGTCTGGCTGCTTATTCACTGGATCCATGATGCAGGGCTTTCCTGTAAAGAAGAACTCAGAAATTTGGGTAAATTACAGAATAACTTTTATATTAGACTACATGAAAGCTTTCACTAAAGTGGTTTAACTGCTTTTATAATACAGGATTCACCCAAGCTGAATCTGTGAGAGACATTTTGTTTAAACCCAAAATTTTAAACATGCATTTGACAGAAGGAGTAAAGCAAAAAGATTTAGCAGCTCTCAGATGACATAGTAATCAAGAACAGATGTCTACAGAAATTCAAGCAAGAGAAATACTTTTACAAATTATCAGTGGGTAATATTTTTGAACTATTTAGGCAGTTACCTGTATGGTTACCAGCACAATCAATTGTTTTGTGCGAGCCTTATAAAGGTGTACTTGGTACATTCATTCAGTCTACTTTGTATCAATATACAATTACCACAAATATTTATTACAATTTTTTTTAGCTGCTCCACCCAGGATGTGGTAAACTGAGATATTTAGGAGTACAAAAGGCAACATTTATTTGGGAAGAATAAGAACTCTGTTTCTTTTACAAATTAAACTGAACATCAAGCTAAGTAACACTGAGCATGTTTACCTATTTTGGAATTGCTGTGCAGCTTCTGTGGTCTACAAAGAAGGCTCATCTTCAGCAGCTATCCTGTCACATCGTTACATGCAAGCACATTACAATTACAAAAAATGAAGCATTTTAGAAATAGGGGCTTGAGATTTAGGAAGTGTCTGGATGTAGCTGAATATTTTTAACCATATCCTAGCACAATTTCTAGTTAAGGGTGCTGGAGGGACTTTCACTGACTCTGTAAAGATTAAATCTGTAATTGCATGCATGCTATCATTTTGAAAGGCTTTCATTCAGTCAGAGGGATTTTCTTGAGACTTAATCCCCTAAATCCTTTTTACCTTGTGTAGAAACTTAATTGCACTTCAGAAACAAACTCTTCAAAAAGATACACATTTTTGTGTGCACAGCAAAATTGAGTGGTTTGACTTTCTTTATGGCTCCTGGGCAGCACTGAGAACACGCCTTTGGGACTATGCACAATCATAGGGATTAAAGGCTCCCTTCGTTTCCTGTTTTAAGATTCCCTGAGGGGAATATACATCTTAAACCTGAAAGAAAATCAAGTAATGTCAGCACCTTGACTTCTGCACTTCACTAGAAGGGTAAATATGCATAGCAGCTTGATCCAACATCAAAGATGAATTACAAGAGCCATTACTCACTGTCACATTCCTGATGAATACAGAAAACTGAACTGAAATCAAAGGGAGGTATAGTTTATGTTCCTCTGATAATACAGTCTCCTCTGCTTTGCCTGCCAAAACTCCCACCTTTGTTTGCCAGCCAGGTGACTGGAGGCCTAATTATTTGCCTGTACATAAAAAATTTCTCTGTGCGTGTAGTCATTGCACCCACCACTTAACCACAGAAACTCCTTCAGCTGATACAGTAAATGCATATTTTTAGGGACTTCTCTCAACTTCAACTCTGAACACAGTGCAGAAGTGAATATGGGTTCATAGGTTTTACAGATACCTCTTATGTGCCCTTTTGTGCATTTTCTCTGTCTTAGAAATCTTTCCTTAACAGCTCTGTGAGTTGGCTGATCACAACATCATCATGGATGGCCTTGCCTCCCCACTGCCTGTTTTTCTCATGTCCCTCAAACATAGGATGAGAGAAATTATGTATTTCTCTGGTGACATGGTTGCCCCTAAGGATACCTTAAACCATTAATCCTGCTGTTGCCATATCATTTACATGGTGTAAAACAGCTCTGACTTAACAGAGGATTTTGTCATTGATTTTCATGCTGCTACAAAGCAAAGTAAAGCAAAATCAGTTCTTCCCAATGAGATGGATTAAGAACTGGAACTGGTTTTACAGAGAAGCTCTAGATCTTCATCCTTAGAAATCTTATAGGGTAAGGTTCTGGACAACCCAAGCTGACTTTGCAGTCATTTCTGAGCAGTGGGGTGCACTAAGAACACCCAATGTCCCTTCCAGGCTAGATTGTGCTATGATTCTTATTTTTAAAGCAGGATTTGCCAATTGAGCTGCATAAATCTGACTCCCACTGTGCAAGGCAAGCAAGGTATTTATTTTTAACATGAAGTACTGTTCACATGATGCTCACTGTGGCCTCAGTACTTCCCTGCTGCTTTAGTGCTATCCCAAATAACAATCATCAGAGTAAGGCAATGTGTTAATGGGTCCAACATATCTCTCAAAGTGAAAGGAACCCAACCATGCAGAGGCAACTACAGCAAGTAAAGTTGCCATTAACATTCACTTTTCTATAATTTTGCAAAAGGTTATTTAATCCTAAGAATGTTCAGGAAAACAGTTAGCAATCACAGCCTGCAAAGCCTAAACTCATACTGTCTGAAGGAGTGTGAAGTTCTCTGTGGAAAGCGAAACTTTAGAAATTTGGAATGCGATTGCTTTTATGAAGAGGTGAAAACAGCTTAGTGCATTTCCCTGTAACAGTTTAGGTCAATTTTTGTGCATAGTGAGAACAAAATTTCTGTGACACTGAGTGTGATTTTCTGAGAATAGGGTGTATTTTTTTTCCACAAACAGCAGCTATCAGCATAGCTATGTTTAACAGAAGCCAGAACACATAGGAAACAGTGTGAAAGTAACTTTTCTTGAAAAGCTGAACATTATTACTGTTTATTCCTTGAGTTCTGGTAGCTATCAAAATATTTTAACTTGCAGAATGACAGTTCTTGGCCTGCAAGTTTTATGGCCTGAGAAAAATCATGGAAAAAGTACAGCAGACATGACTAAAGACTGTAGTAACTTTCTTGAATTTTAACCATAAAAATATTAGCAAGTGAATGAAATAATTGACAGCACCTATTTAGGATCCAGTAGCAATGTATTCTTCCTCTGGACAGTGGTCCTGGAATAATGGTTTACTGCATAAACTCACTTACATTAGTCTAACTTTCCATTATGCTAATTCTTTTTTTCTGCAAACCCACTCTTTGGCTATACTAGGTAGAATATATTCCTCTGCAATTTACTACCTGGCCTGCGTGTTTTTAATGTAACACTTTGCATCAGCGTCACATAGGTGACTCTGAGATACCTCTTGGATAAGCCTGATATTTCTACCAGACAATCTGAGAATACAAAGCTGCTGAGTTAGATACTAGATTTTTAGTTCTAGTGCTCACTAGGGCGACCCTTAATTTCTGGGGTTATATATGTTACACACAGTGACAAAAAATTTTGATGCTGAACTAATAGCTGCAGTTAAAATAACATCTGTGGCTAACTTTTATTGCATATGAAATACTATTTATTTTCCCTAGAGTCCAAATGATGAAGATTACAACCAGTTTCTCACCTGGGGCAGCAGTTTTCTTTTTCAATTAATTAGCTAGAGCTATAGAAGTCCATTTCATAACCTGTTAATGAAAATGTTCAGCCAAATGACATATCATTTTAAAAACATGTCATTTAAAAAAAAAACACAACATTTTAAAGTGCTTGTTTACTTCCCTTAGAGTGAGTATTTGCTTTGGTTTGGTTTGGAGGGTTTTTTGGTAGCTGGGGAAAGGCCACAGAAGTGGCTCCAGTAAGAAGCTGAGAAGCTCCCCCTGCGTCCAAAATGCAGCCAAAAAGCCATTAGAGGGACAATAGATGCACCTCAGCGATTAACATACAAAAGAACAGCTATAACACTTGTGCAGAGAAGCACTTAGGGGAGAAGAGCTGTGCTGGAGAATGAGAGCAGTGCTGCGGAAGGAGAGCGGTGCTGGTGGTGTTGAGGAAGAAGGGGAAGAAGGTGCCCAAGCAGAAATTTCCCTGCAACCCATGCTGAGATGGTAGCTGTCCCCCTGCCCTCATGGAGAAAAGTGCTGGAACGTTCCCTGAAGGCACCAGGAGGGGTGAACTTGGCCACTGGACTTGGATTTTGTGGCCAGAGGATTTGCTGCCAGTGGACTCTGATGATGCAGCTCTGGAAGACCCCGGCACCAGGGGAGTTTGTTCCCGAAGCACCCGTGACTCTGTGGGAAGCCCAGGCTGGAGCAGCTCTGGACCTCGTGGGAAGGACTCATGAAGGAGAGGTTCATGGAGGACTCTATCCCATGGGAGGGACCCTGTGGGGAAGCAGGAAAGGACTGGAAGGAATCCTTCTTCCTGAGGAGGAAGGAGCAGCAGGAACCACCAGCCTGTGAACTGACTCTAAACCTCATCCCCTTTCCCCCTGTGCTGCTGAGGGGAAGGAGGGAGAGAAACCGGGAACAAAGGGATTTGGGCCCGGGAAGAAGGGAAGGGTGGGGTAACATATGCAAGCCCTGCTCTTTGTGTTGTCTATGTCCTGTGTGTGTTTGATTAGTGTGAGATTAAATTATTATTTTTTCCCCAAGTTGAGTCTCTTTTGCCTGGGACCATAATTGGTGAAGAACCCTCCTCGTCCTTTGTCTCGACCCATGAGCTTTGTCCTCCTCATCCCAGTGTGTGTCTGTGGGTGGGGAGGGAGTTGAGTGAGAGGCCATGGGGCTGTTCCTTTGTTGTCATGTTGGGCCCAAACCACGACATTAATGGCGAGCCAGGCAGGAGAGAGACAAGGAACCACAACAGTGTTCTACTGTTCAAGAACTCCCAGTAATAAAAGGGTGTTTTAGCTTTTAGTTTGCCTTGTTCCACATAATTGCTTACCATGAGCTTCTTAGCTGCAACTATAATAACATAATCTTTTTTATTAACTATAGTTAATAGTTAGTTATAGGAAGTTTTTGAGGTAGATTTATCAGGGTCAGATCAGTGACATAGAATCATAGAATCATAGAATCCTAGGGGTTGGAAGGGACCTCAAAAGATCATCTAGTCCAACCCCCCCGCCAGAGCAGGGTCATCTAGAGCACATCACACAGGAACACGTCCAGGTGGGTTTTGAATGTCTCCAGAGAAGGAGACTCCACAGTCTCTCTGGGCAGCCTGTTCCAGTGCTCTGTCACCCTCACAGTAAAATTTTTTTTTGAATATTGACCTTGAACCTCCTATGCTCCAATTTGATCCTATTACCCCTTGTCCTATCACTGATCAACACTGAGAAAAGCCTAACTCCATCTCCCTGACACTCACCCCTTACATATTTGTAAACATTGATGAGGTCACCCCTCAGTCTCCTTTTCTCCAAGCTAAAGAGACCCAGCTCCCTCAGCCTTTCCTCATAAGGGAGATGATCCACTCCCTTAATCATCTTCGTAGCTCTGTGCTGGACTCTTTCAAGCAGTTCCCTGTCCTTCTTGAACTGAGGGGCCCAGAACTGGACACAATACTCCAGATGCGGCCTCACCAATGCAGAATAGAGGGGGAGGAGAACCTCTCTTGACCGACTAACCACACCCTTTCTAACGCACCCCAGGATGCCATTGGCCTTCTTGGCCACAAGGGCACATTGCTGGCTCATGGTCATCCTCCTGTCTACCAGGACCCCCAGGTCCCTTTCACCTACACTGCTCTCCAGCAGGTCAGCCCCCAACCTGTACTGGTACATGGCGTTTTTCTTCCCCAAATGCAAAACTCTACACTTGCCCTTGTTAAACTTCATCAGGTTTTTCCCCGCCCAAGTCTCCAGCCTGTCTAAGTCCCTCTGAATGGCAGCACAGCTTTCTGGTGTGTCAGCCACTCCTCCCAGCTTTGTGTCATCAGCAAACTTGCTGAGAGTACATTCTGTACCCTTATCCAGGTCATTGATGAAGATGTTGAACAACATCTTGTAGGGATAGGTACCCTTTCTAGTGACTTTGATAGAAAGAGCTATTGAAAGATTTTTGTACAACCACTTGATAAAACACCACATGACTGTGAACATGAAGAGTAGCACTATTTTTGCTCTGCTTTGCCTCAGTGAGACAAGATATCTATCCAAGTATGGGGAAGCAGAAGGGATAAGTAAGTTTATTAGCAACCCTTCCCCCATTACCTCCTGTCTCCTCTTGACAATTGTGACACTGGCCTGTGCATGATGCTTGTGAATGATGCCAGGGCTGCAACAGGGGAGCAGGAAATGGGAGAAAATAAGGTCCAAGACTTGTTTCTACAGCTGTGGCATGCTGCCTGTGGGACCTCACAGCCTGTGGCTGTGTGCCTATGCATCTGCCTGATGTGTCTCTGCTGGGGACAGTGAAGTGAATCTGGGCATGCTTCAGCACCACCACAGGATCCTTGTGGAAAGGAGGACTGTTTTGCCAGGTCACATGAGGTCTGTCCAGCTCTACTGGAGGTTCTTGACCTCAGCTGAAAGCAACTGTGTGGAGTGCAGACGTAGTCTCATCAGAACAATCAGGGAAGCTCACACTTCTTTAAATTGTGACAAATTCTATACATAGTAAAATTATAACTGCATTAACATTTCTCTGCAATATGGAAGAATGACTTGTGCATGTACTGAACCCAGGTGCCACACTTCATAACAGATGATATCTCTGATGAACTTTACATGTGTCCTTCCTTAATAATTTTGTAATAAAACCTCATTTTCTAATTCAACATACTGAACTGCTTTCAAATCCATTTTTACACTTTCATTGGATTTGCTATCCTTTTCATTTCACTCACTTTTATCTTGCTGGAGCATTCAAAAGTTAGTGTGACTTTGAAGCTTTCTAAATGGTCATTAGGCATCTTTTCCAATTAATCAGATATGAACATGCAGGGATAACACCACCTTTGGAGAAGTAACTCTACATGCATGTTTCAGCAGTGTCTGTCTTCAGCTGAGTGAGAACAGTGGCTGCTTTCTCTAATGCAATGATTTCCAGTTAAGAATTTGCCATACATAAAAAGCTATGGTATCCTTGGGCCAATTAATGCTGCTCTCAAAGGAACTATCCACGAAAAAAGTTTTGTGATGGTGTGGTATGTACACCAAAAGTGTTTGCATTGTAATTGGGCTATCTGTGCAGTGCTGATAAGTCATCGCCTGTGGAAGCTTAAAACATCTGTTACAGATAATAGTAGCAAAACGTGCTCTTCAGCAATTAGTAGTTGCAAAGGATGAAATACTTGCAACAGCAAAGATAAAAAGAACTTTCAAAGTGCTCTCACATATGTTAGAATTTTACTGAGGTTTCTTGCATCTTAAGTAAAATGCAAGCATTATTTACAATGACACAACCATGAGGGTCATATCTTAACTAGCCCAATTGCACTTTAAGTATAACTGACTATAGTTCCCTGCATAGAAGGCTCTGGCTGAGGTAAGTGGGAAGGGAAGGTGGAAGTAGCCTGCCCAGTGGTTTGAAACCAATTCACCCTGCTGAGAAAATGGCAAGGAGCTAGCCTGGGCATGTCTGCACACCATTGCAAGCTGCAGAACAGACATGAGAAAAGAGCATTTCCTAGGGGTTGGCACAGTCTCACTGTGGCCATGATTCAAATTTACAATTTCTCCAGTGGCAAAACTATTTTAAGACGTTTCTGCCCTTCCCCTCTCACCTTCATCCAGCTTCATCTGAAAGGATATGGACTAAATTAATCCCTCCAAAGAACAGGTTTTCTTTTTAATTTTGGTTTTGAAATTAATTATTTCATTGATTGAAGTGGTTCCCTGATGAGCCTTGTCATTCTAATGCCAGAAGTCAATGGCAACTTGACAGTGGGAACAAGTAATTCAGGAAAGGGAGGGATGGGAAAGTCTTCAACCAAGATGTATGTCTGGAGGAAATGTTCATGCATCAGATGTGTGCATTGTTCATATGGAACAGTTTGAAGAATGGGGTCATTAAACCAGCCTTTGGATCTGCTTGTGAATATTGTCTCAATGTAGAACACAGAAAATTTGTTCTCACTGGAAATGAATGAGTTTTGATATAGATTTAAAATGAATAATTTGTTTGAGGAAACTATGTGATTGAACTACGTTTGAAATATCTCCTTTATTTTCGTTATTGCTTGTTGTCATGCTAAGGAAATGTTAGTAAATGATATGGTAAGATAATTTGCAGAAAGAATTAGTGAAAATAAGGCTATTTACAGGGAAGGTTAATACTGGAAGACATTAAAATGTTTTTAGAGCCTATGGGGATACCACTCCTTCAATTAAGAGGCATTTCTTTTAATAACTCCTTAATTGTGCCTTGATTTCATGGAAAGACTGGGGACAAGGTTAGTAAATGAATGCTTTTGGTTCAGCTTTGTCTGCCATTTCTTTGACTAGGTCAAGTCCTGTGCTGTTTTCACACATTAATTGTTATTAGGGTTGCATTTTTTGCAAGCTGCAGATAGAAATGGTTTTACGGATTTTTATGGCTGAAGTCAATGATGTTCCTCACTGAGCTACTTAAGATTTCTTTGCAGTATCCAACTAATAATACTGAGGAAGTGAACTGTATGATACTGCAGTTGCAAGCAATCAAAAAAAGATAATGTATCTTCTATTAATATTTACTACTACTAAGGAAAATAATAAGCACTCAGAATCATGTGTTTCTGCTCTATTCAAAATTTTCAAAATAAAATAGATTCTGAAAGGGAAATTCATTCCTTTCCCAAATGTAACAAAACGTAGACTGGATTTATAGAGCTGACTTGTGTTTTGAACACCTAGGATGGAATTTGTCTTGTTCAGCCAGCTTCCAGTTGCTTTACAGTCCTCCCTCTTCCTTTACTTACAGTTCACATGCCATCATGTTTTGAGATAGGGGAAAAAAACCCGACAAAACACCAAGAATGGAAAATTGTACTTTATGGGTTCTGTGGCTCCACTGATACCAAAGAAAAATTATCTCTTTATTCCTTTTTTTATATTTCTGTTTTAAATAAAGTATTACTCTGAAACAAAAACATTGGTTATTCAGAGAGAATTCTGACAAGCATCCAGTAATTTATGGAAACACCCCACGGTCAGTCCACTGACAGCTCTTTCAAAAAAACTCTAGCCAGAAGCTGTTTCTCAATGTATCCGTCTTGTGTAATCCTAGCCTATGTTAAAGATTTGGGGCAGCACTGGAGCACTGCTGTGTCTCAATGCTGTTAGCATAGCTTATGCCTGCATAACCAACATCAGAGACTAAACCTTAATGGCAGATTTCTAGGGCAGCACAGAGCACTACACACCCAACTGCTTTCAGGTTAGACACTTCCGTTTTTATAGGTATGATCTATAGCTTATGTTTCAGCACTGCTCAGGATTACCTGGTACCTGTTGTCAGAATACTTTATTTTAAAAATTGTGGGTTTATTAAATTTTGCCCACTTGATCTGAAATACTCTCTCCTAAGGTATGAATCAGTCCAGCGGTATGAGAAATATTTTACTCCAAACAGTTTACTCTCTGAGAACAAATACAGAGGAAAGGTATTGTCTTCACTGTGTTAGAAAATTCTGAAATTTTTTTGAAATGTCTAGTTTTCTATTTGAAATCTGGAAATTTTGTAGCATTTCTAACGGTGTGTCTTGTGTTGTTATGGTGAGATTGTCCTGGGTATTCTCCCTGCATACGGACCAGCCCAGAAGTCTCTTATTAGACAGTCCCCCAGATGGTAATTGTGGGCAGTGGAAAATTCTGGATCCAGAAACCAGGATCAGAAACAAGGACACTGTATTATCAGTGTTTCCTCTGACCTCATTGCTGCACGCAGATAATGCGAAGGCAGAAGGCCTTAGACAGGTATGAAGAAATAAAGGGCAAAGATGTGAAAGAAGGATGCAGACACACAGGAGGAGGCCTGTGTCTGTTGTCATAAAGCTGTAAGACTAGATTCAAAGAGCTAGGGAAATAGAGACTGGACAGGAAAAACAGTGAAGAAAAGTGGGCCTGCATCTGAAGCATATGTGAAATAAGGATCTGATAAACCAATTAAATTAAAGGTTTATGAGGCAGGCAAGTCAACTGAAACTGAGACAGTCCAAGCCAAGTGATAAGTACTTGCTCCATGCTTCTGAAGAGGAAACGGGCAAACTGGATGTGAAAGTGTTAGGAGGACAAGTGTCCTGAAGACTGGAAGGCAACACATGCTGTTCTTCTAATACAGTTCACTGTGCATTTGTGATGGCATGTCTTATCCAGTACATTAACTTATAGAGTTCAAATACCAAAACACAGAGAACTTGGAAAGAAGAGTGAATGGAAATTTCGATGTTGCTGGAATGTAAATACTGAATTCAGGTAAGACATTCTTCATCTCTGTGAGACTAGGGCTTATACTAATTTAATAAATGTAATTAAATAAACCCTAGAAGCTGGAAAGCAGAAAAAAAACCAAAACAACACCCCAAAGATAACTCAGCCCTTTGTCACTAGCATAAAATGACAGTTATGTTTCCATAGCAACAGAAACCACCAAATGAGCTACTCACACTGCATGCCAATTAACACATCCAACATTTTGACATGACTGCAGGTTGCTATAGCAACCCTTTCTATACTAGTGTATCTGGTTATCAAAATTAATTACAAATGTTATAGAATGCATTTTAGTTCTTGTGATTTCATTAATCTCACTATATTAGTGTATGTTTGCTCACTAAAAGCTTGTCAGTGTAGAGGAGGCACACCCATGAACACCGTGAATGCTGACCCCAGCATCACGCACATTAATACAGAGTAACACCCCAGGCTACAAGAGGTGCACTCTGGAATGATGTAGGTACTGCTGCCAGGACAGTCAGGAACCTATGTGCTACCTCTGCAGCAACATCAGCTGCAAGAGCTGGTGCTATGCATCTCAATTAATTTACACAATTATGTGTAAATAAGATATAATATGCAGAGAAACCTGAGGGATCTTATGTTCAGTTATGATTTTATTTGAGTAATTAAGATCTTTAGGAAGTCCAGTGATCTAAAGGAATAACACTGCAAATGAGATCCTTTGTTACATGTACAGTGTTGTCACACAGTATGCATTTGACTGAAGACAAGTATCTTAATCTGCTTTTCTGGGGGATAGGAGACAGAAGGATTAAATTGTTTTAATATTTTATTTTATTATTTTATTATTTTATTTTGGCACATATGATCTCTCTTAACTCCAGTAAGCCCTTCTAATCTCACTCGTGCAGCAGGATTGTTGTTTTGTGTTGTGGTCTGTGCAACTGCAACTGATAGAGGCAAGCTGAGGTTCCTGTGAGTTTCCTCACAACCTAATTATTCACAAAAAGATTAATTCTCAAGCCAAATCACTCCTGCAAAACTCCACTAGCTGCCCCTAGTGTGGCATGAAACTCTCCTAAACCAATGTAGAGACAAAAGTGCTGTTTGTTTACTATAATTGGCACTTGTTTTCTCTCAAATCCAAGGGATTCAGTAGGTCAGCCAGGTTTACAATGACTCCTTTGTTCATTTTTTTTGGCTTCATAGAATTTTCTTTAGTCTTATCACAGAAACATGGAACAGTGGATCCTGGAAGGTTCTATGGAGGTCATATTGTCCAACTGCTTTGCTCAAGCATCACCTAGAACATGTTGCCCAGGACCACATCTGAACAGCTTTTTAATGTCTCCAAGGATGGAGATTCCACAACCTCTCTGGTAAACTTGTTCCAATATTTGGTCACTCTCACAGTAAAATGTTGTATCTATGTCCTCTGACAAACAGTACTTTAGGTTTGCCAGCAAGCCCATAAGTCTTTTAAGCATATGCTTAAAATTTACGCATAGACACAGTGATTTTATCCATAATCCAAATGCTGGTTCCCACTAACCGAATGCCCAGTATATTTTTTAACTTCCTAAAGGCAGCTTGCACAGCCTTTGTAATTGGTCTGCAAAAGAGCTCTTTAACTGTGTCAGAACCATGGCAGAATTATCCAGTCTTTAGGACACCACCCATAATGTCTTGTCAACCTGTGTCCACGACAGTATTGGTGTGTAAGTGCAAAAGAGGCAGCAGTCAACCAGAGCCCAAAGAGCTCTACAGATGAATGATCTGGATCCCCAGCCCTTCCTATCATTCTGCGAAAGAGTAAGAAGTCACTAGAGGTGACCCGACTCAGCTGATTTGTTTGGAATTTTTGCTTTCCAAGGTCACAAAAGGCACCTCAACAGTCATACCTCCCAAAAATGCACATATTAAACAAAGGCAGGTAAAATGGTTCTTCCAAGAACAAAGCTCTGAACCCCTTATCCTAGTATGGTTACAGATGGTAATAGCTTACACGGGTTCAAAAAATGAGTGGAAAAATTCACTGAAGATTAAATGCTGAGACTTTTAAACGAAAAGCTATTCCAGTAATGCTAAACAAAACAGGGCCAGAGTATTGAGACCAGTCAGCTCTAGTGAACTTTGTCCAAGCTGCGCAGTACTTGTTCGCAAGTTATTTGGTGTTTTCTGTGATCCAAAAAGATTCTAGTAAGTTTTGTGTTGGGGGTTGAAGGGTGGGGGTAGATGTTAAAAAATAATATGTAAATTGAGTTTGAGCCCTCCAAGTGCCTTTTTTATACAGAATGAGACTGAGAGAGTTTAATGCATACCCTGCAGTACAGTATAAGGGCAGCTACATGCTGGTAGAGGAAAAGCTGCAGAAAACTAGAAACAGACCTGATAGAGTCTTGTTTGTTTTGCTAATGGGAAAAGTCCTTGGCACAAAATAGTCCCTGAACAGTGCCTGAGCACCATCTCAAAGAAACAGAGAGTTAGCCTGAGCCAAAACCATGCCTCAGATTATGCTCACATTTAAGCATCATGGACACTCAGAGGTTCAGGGCTCAAGTTTACTCCCTCTCCAGTGCAACACAAAATAGGACTCCTACTGCTATAATAGGTTGCTGTTTGAGAGAAGAATCTTGGGAAGCATGGATGTCTTCTGGTCCCATTTCTATAATCTTTCTAAAGGATTCACTATTGGCAGGACACTTAGCTAGATGAACTGTGGTCTGGCTAAATACATCCATTCTTCCAGTTTTTAAGTTGCTTTGCATGTAAGAACCCTGCTAGAAAGCCTTGTTCTGACACTGAATGAAAGAACCAAGTCCAACTGTGCAGCAGCAATTTCCTCCTTTGTAGGACCACACTCTTACTGTTCTGAACAAGTCTGGCAGCTGGCTGAGGCCTTTTGTTCCTGCCCACATCTTTTCTTTGGTTGATTTCTAGGGCATCCCCACATGTCAGGAAAAGAAAAAGCCTTTGGAGAGCACAGCATCAGCATTAACGACGTATAATTCATAACTATTCATCATCACAGCCTATTTTGCATCTAAAAAGTGAGTGTTCTACAGAGGGCATATTGTATTTCTATACTTCCCTGAAATGTATGAAAAAATGCCATGTTCTTCCAGTCATGACCTTCACACACATGCTTTTTAACTAATGTTGTTTTAATGTTTGACCTTTGTGCTCTGTCTTCCCTGGAGGCCTGAATCATTACCAAGCTGAATGCTGCAGCTAAGTGCTTTGAGCAGGCTTTGTGCTGTGCTGGTTCAGTCTGCTTGTAGTAGCCAGCCTGTTCTCCTAAACAGTGCTGAAGGCAATTATGTCCTGTTACCAAATAGACATTCCTCTTTTCTCTGCAGCAGCCTTCTTGGGTAACATCCGAAGAAGAGGATGGAAAGAAAAGGAGGTGGGTCCTCCAGGTTACTGTATCTGACTCTACTGATACCTTTCCATAGCTGTGGGTCTCTAGATACTTTCAATTATGTTCTTCCAAAGGTTATCTTGTTGACATGCCAGCTGTCTGGAAAATGCAGTTGTTTCACCATGACAGCAATGATACAAATATTGAGTTAATGTTTGTAAAGGGCAGTTACATCTATAAAGAAACCACCATAGAGAGGTGTATGTTTGGTGCAGCTTTCTGCCTAAGTTGCAAGGTATCATATAGTATAGGCAAACATATTGCCATGCAGGGGTCCATGCCCTACATGTTATACTGTAAATGGCTAGTGTATTGATAAAGAAGGTGCCTTTTCAGAAGGCCACTAAGAAAATATCAGAAAGAGAAAGGACTACCCAGGAGGGATATTCATATCAAGAAGCAAAAGCAGCACAAATAAAAAAAAAAAATATTGAGGGTGCACCTTGTGGTTATTTTTCATTTGTTTTTGTTTTTTTTGTGTTTTGTTTTGTTTTTTTTTAGTGGATATACATGGTTTTACAGGGGTCCTTGGGACCTTTACCACCTCATTACATATCACGTCATTGAAACATGAAGGTCAGGCTACAGGTAAACATTAGTTTTGGGAATATTTCTCCTCAGTCCTTAAACCTGCTGAGAAGACATGAGGCAACACAGCCTTTTATGTGAGGAAAAACCTCTGGCTTCTTTTTTCTTGGCTCCTTGCTGTGAGACATAAATATCAGAAGACGATGCACACTCTTTGCACAGACCAAAAGTATTTCTACGACATATCTGTTTTTTGTTTCATTTGTGTGGGTTTGTTTTGGTTTGGTTTGGTTTTGTTGGTTGTTTTATTTGTTTGCTTGTTTGTTTTTAAGAAAGCTCTACTCTAATTTAATAAATCCACATTCTTAATACAATTTCATTTAAGAAAGTTGTCTCAACCTGTTAGAGAAATAGATGGGGAAAACACAAGGCAGACCTGAAATCTTGCCATGGTTGGTTTTGGTTCAGTATGAAGGAACTCCCAAAGTCGAGCTTGTGATTTTGATGATTTCAGTCATGTGTATTAATGCACTGGACTCTCTTTACTTTCTCACAACAAATACTTTAGGATAAGTATCTCCATGTACTGGTTTGAGACAGGACAGAGTAAATTTTATTTATAGTAATTTTACTTTTCAGTTAAATGTCTTCTAAGTAACTGACTTTTCTGATATTAACAGCAAGTTTCGCAGTCAGTGTCTGCTTCTAGCAGTGATAACGCTCAATGTTTATAGTTACTGCTAGAGAATGGTATACAGAACCAAGGCCACATCTTACACTGCAGAAACAAAAGCAAGTAGTGGGGTGACACTTGTGGCCCTCCTACAAGGGGGAGTGGATTGGGCAGGTGACCAAAATTGACCAAATGCAGTATTCCATCCCATATGTGTCATACCTGGTAAAAATGTGAGGGATCATGAACGTCAAACTCTCCTTGTCCATGACAGGCATATTCCCATCTGTTCATTTGCCTTACATCTCCATCTGTGTGTTCCTGAATCCATGGGTTACTACATCCAGCTCCCATCTGCTGCTGACTCCATAAGCCCAGTCCAGGACTGTCCAAGGCTGCCCTGTAGCCTTGATGGTGACATGAGCCTTATTGGGGTGGGGGAAAGTGTTGGGTGGGGCATGATAGTGCTTTTTTTTGGTGTAGATTTGTATAGATTTCATTAATTTTTTTATAATCATTACTGTTTCATTAAAGCTGTTTAGTTTAATTTCCAACCTGTAAGTCTCTGTTTCTTATTCTCTTTCCTTTCCCTTTCCAGGAAGAGAGAAAGGTTAATAGAGAGCATCGATCAGTCATTTAATTGCAACCCAGTGTCACACTTTGACACTCCAATTACCAGTTTCCTTCCTTTTCCTCCTTCTATGAGCAAGTGGCTCAGACTAATGCTGCAAACTGGATAGGAGAACAATGTAGTTGTGCTGGCAGAAAAATTGGAAGTATTGTAGTACTAGTGCTTGCCTTCTGGACTGAATCCATGAACTAAGAGGCAGTCTTCGTTACAACATAGACACATGCTGGAAACGTCTCTGAAATCTTCAGGACACTAGCTGCAATGATAGAAGTAAAACAAATGTTTTTGCAAAATGCGACTTCTCACCGTTTTCCTAAAAATACATCAGCAGGTTGCATTCACCTTACTGGGTAAAGCAGCATTGGGATATAACAATGAGGTCAAAAGAGCCACTCATGTACACTATTTGGCTATTACAGCACCTGTGGGACCTACTCTGAGAAGACCCTGCTTAGATTCATGGGCAAAAGCTTTAGTGTAACTCATTTCAAGATGACCCAGCTTGCAGCATGGACTTACCTACAGAAGAGCTAGTTCTTATCACTGGATGTAACTTCCAGCTCTCCTACCTGCTTCTGCCAGAATGATGTGAGGTGTAAAGGATGGCATGGGATTTATATGAGCATCTTCACACAAAGGGTTGGAATGTCACCTCCTCTTGTTACAAGAAATTAGTGTTAAAATAATAGTTTACAGAAGTAATTAAATACTTATTTTTACTGCCTGCTTTCCTATTACGTGGTTCAAAACTTTAACTTGAAATGTTTTACCATTATTTGCCATGCTTTGTCCCAGCACTAAAAAAGTGCCTGACTGGTCTCCTTACGAAAAGTCACGACTCAGCACCTCTGAGACAGAGCACCATATTTCAGTGTGCAAAACCAAAATGAAACAAAAAGCTTCCTCACTGAGTCATTAAAAGACAAGTGTCAGTCTATAGAAGAACACTGTCATTGGTACTGTTGAACAAGGGATAGCAAGAGCCAAGCTTGTAACTCAAGTTGTAGACATTTGCTGTTAGAAGAGAGGCATAGAAATGCTGTAATGACAGAATCACAGAATCATAGAATGGTTTGGTTTGGAAGGGACGTTAAAGATCATCTAGTTCCAAACCCCCTGCATAGGCAGGGACACCTTCCTCTAGATCAGGTTGCTCAAGGCCCCATCCAACCTGGTCTTGAAGACCTCCAGGGAGTGGGCATCCACAGCCTTCCTGGACAACCTGTTCCAGCATCTCACCACCCTCACAGGAAAGAACTTTTTCCTGATGTCCAGCCTGAATCTCCCCTCTTTAAGCTTCAGACCACTGCCCCTTGTCTTCTCACTATATGCCTGTGTAAAAAGCCCTACCCCAGCTTTCTTGTAGGCTCCCTTCAGATACTGGAAAGTTGCTATAAGGTTACCACGGAGCCTCCTCTTCTCTAGGCTGAACAGCCCAAAATTCCTCAGCCTGTCTTCATAGGGGAGGTGCTCCAGCCCTCTGATCATCTTTGTGGCTCTCCTCTGGACACACTTGAGGAGTTCTATGTCCTTCTTATGTTGGGGACTCCAGAATTGGACGCAGCACTCCAGGTGGGGTCTCACCAGAGCAGTGTACAGGGGGAGAATCACCTCTCTTGACTGGCTGGCTATGTTTCTTTTAATGCAGCCTAGAATATGGTTGGGTTTCTGGGCTGCTAGCACACATTGCCTGCTCATGATAAACCTCTGGTCCACCTCTACCCCCAAGTCCCTCTTCTCTGGGCTGTCCTCAACCCTTTCTCCTCCCAACATATATTTATGCATGGGATTGACTTAACCCAGATGCAGAACCTTGCACTTGGCCTTGTTGAAGTTCATGCAGTTTGCACAAGCCCACTTCTTGAGCCTGTTGAGGTCTCTCTGGATGGCATCCCTTCACCACATAGTCTGGTGTCATCACCAAACTTGCTGAGGGTGCACTCGATTCCACTGTCCATGTCGCCGAGAAAGATTTTAAATAACACTGGTCCAAGCACTAACCCTTGGGGAACACCACTTGTCACTTGTCACCATTTGCACATTGAGCCATTGATCACAAGTCTTTGGGTGTGACCAGTCAGCCAGTTCCTTATCCAATGAGTGGCCCATCCATCAGATTCATATTGCTTCAGTTTTGAGACCAGAATGTTGTGCGGGGCAGAGTTGAAGACTTTGCACAGGTCCAGGTAGATGATGTCTGACTCTGTTTCTCTGCCTTTGGCCACTGAGGCTGTGACCCCATCATAAAAGGCAATTAAATTAGTCAGCCAGGACTTGCCCTTAGTGAACCCATGCTGGTTGTCACCAGTCACTCCTTTGTTGTTCTCGTGCCTTAGCAGGGTCTGCAGAGGATCTGCTCCAAGATCTAGCTGGCCTGTAGTTAGTAACAACTAATAAAGATGATTTTCTTAACACACATGCACAGTTCTATTGAGATAACAGAGGTTTTCTTTAACATCAAAGTTACCAGAGTTGCTCTGCATTTCATAAAAATACTGGCCAGTGGGTATATTCTAAGCTACAAATATCATTCAGTGTTTGTGTACGCACACAGCAAGCAAAATTCTATCTGAGGTCACAGGTTGTTGGTCACGCGTATGATTGATCTTCCTGCCTGGGTTACAGTCATGACAAACAAAGCAGTTATTCACAGTCACAGCATGTATTTTCTTTAGCCCATATGGGTTTTGTAGCCATTTTGAAGCCTTTACTTTTAAGTATTTATTAAAGACAAAGGTGCAAAAATACCAATTAAAATTGAAGTGCTCAAAATTTTAAATTGGACCTGTTTTCACAATTTGCTTTCCCTTTCAGATTAAGAAATTAAGTGTTACCTTTTAAAAAAATACTTTCCTAATAAACCCTCATCCATGCTCAATATGAGTGGATAAGAATTTCACCCTTGGCAGTACAAAAAACCCCCATCTTTTTGAACAACAAACCTGATTACATTGCCTTTCTTCATATATTCTTCATATCAAGAGAGATTAGTAGTAGAATTATTTTCAAATGACTGGAAGCCTAAGGAAAGAAACATACATAGGATAATAGGTCTTTCTCTGTGTAGAAAAAGAAGTATCCAATTCAAATGCACAGCTCAAGAACACAACAGGTGAAGGTATAACTTTTCTTTTTAGTTAATTTGTTCTCTGGTGTACAATTTGAACTGAATATGTTGACATAAATTCATTTCCCCTTATCCTGTAATTACACTTCTCACTATAACTAGGGGAAAAAAAAACATGCTGTCTAAAGAGCTGCTTTACTAACCCTTACTAATGACAAACGGAGACTGTATTTGAGGGGAAAAGAATGAGACCAACTGGAGTCACACTTTGTGCAGTCAGAGTCACTAAAGGTCTGTTGAACAAAGCAAAATAACTCGCTGTTTCTTGGAACTTAAATCTCCTCTATCTAGCTATCCTTGAAAAGAAGTCAAAATGGTATCTTTGAAGTCAAGACTAATAATTCCCTTTTGATACGTTTCATATATTTTAAAGAGAAATTAGCACTACAGCCTTATGCTGAATAATGAGTTGCAGACCTTGACCAACAAAGATGGTCTGGCTCTGGAGCCCGCTGTACTAATTAGGCACTATTTTTTTAATCATTGTAACCTGTTTTCCTCAACCTGAGACTTACATAAACTGAGGCTTTAACCACAGTTCAGAGCAGGTTGTATCCCTTCCTGTTTATTCTCTGCTAAAAGCTGGTTTTAATGATTGTGTATGCACCAGCCTTTTATTTTTAATCTCAAGACAAATCACAATATCTGGTATTTGCAGTCTCAGTCCAACAGAGTTGAAATTGCCTGTTTTGCCCAGGCTTTAACCCTATCAATGATAATCAACAAAACTAATGGTTTCCTCAGCAAATTAGACTACAGGGGCTACACACAGAGATCACTGATATTTGCCAGTACTTTCCACGAAGCCTACACTTTTTTTCTCCACATGGGTTTCTACTCTCAGCAACATACAAATCAGAAAGCACTGCAGATGTAAGTAACAAGTTTCCAATAGGGATGGATCAGGGACCTTGTGTAGTTGCAGAGAAGAAATGTAGCAAATATGAGTTTAGGATGTCATTTCCAAAAGTCGTATTACAGCCACAGTGAGTTTAGGATCTAGCTAGCTCCCGAGACAAAGCTGCAGGCCAAGCTCCATTTAAACGTGTTGCTTCCTTATGAAAGCAGAATTTCTTTTTCACAACTCTGCATAAGCTGCTGACAGGACCTGTCAGCAGGGTCTTGCTTTTTAAATGTTATTCTGAGGCCAGAGAAAATGGAGGCAACAGTTCCCAGTCAGGAGCAATGCAGCCTGAATGAATGAATTAATGGGGATGGAAGAAGCCTGTCATGGACTACAGTTGCAAGGTGAGACACAGTAGCACAAACTTCTGGAAACTCACTGTATTGAACAACACAGTGAGCCACATTTCAACTAAAATGCTTTAATAATGGATGGAATAGGCAAAATATCAATGTGAAATATTATTAATATTTTGTGGATTTTATATTTTGGTGAAACATTAATGGCACTACATGAGGATCTTACCAAACTGTCTTTACAGCAGAGCAGTTGAGAGTACACAGATGTGACAACCAATAGCAATACGTGATTCCACTGCTGACAGAAGTGAAAAACCCCATAGCTCATAGCAACTATTTTGGAGTTGGCAAGCCTCATGCTGGTGGTGGGGTCATAACCTTTTGGAGGCAATGAATGCTATGCTCTCTTTCATGGAAAATAATGGGATTAGTAAAGTGCATTTCCATTCAGCCCCCTCATTGCCAAGTTCTAGACAAGGCTTTTGGATTGCTTTGGAGAGGTCGTGGACTAGTAATTCAAAACACTGCCAGGTTCATGATTGTGATCACTATTACATGACTGCAAAAAGTACCATATGAATTAGTATATTTGGCCAGTAGAAACAAAGCTAACAATGGGGAAACTATTGGAGCACTATGGCAGTTGCCTTAAATTTGTGCTTACCTTTATATGTAATATTTGTGAATGTATCAAATTGTATTTTATCCTCAGTTTTATTAAAGTTTGCAGATGATAAAAAAGCATGTTAGGTGCTAAGTTAAAGTGAGAAGTCTGAACACTAAGCAGCTTATCAGCCTTAGCAACCATAACTTTGCCTAAAATATCATTTTCTGATTTATTTACTCAAAATCAGGATGATGCCAGTGCTATAACTGGCCTCTTTCAATATTTGCATTTATGTCCACATCATCAGCCAGGTCTTCCCTGTTCCCTGCTCTATCTGCTGGTGAACCAAATGCTGTATCACTTATCCCATGTAGACACAATTGGGGCAGAAGAAATGGATCAGTATCTTTGTTTTCATGGACTTCCTTCCTGATTGGTCTAGCTGTATGAGAGTATAAACTATTCTCAATATACCTTATTTTTTTTTGCTTTTTCATTCTAGCACTGATACTTCTGCCTAATTACATTTTTTCCTGCAAAATTATTCTGTACTGTAAAATGATCCTGCAAATGTGTAAAGAGATTTTGTAGGGGGACAGATGGATGGGAAACCAGTTATTTGTTGTCAAGGTAGGAATGGTGTTATGAGTCACATTGCTGCAGTTTTAAATCATGTTACAGTGCTACACAGTCCAGAGCAAGAGGAGAGGTCTGTAAGTCCAAGAAATGGGAGAGAAACCCCCTCTTCTTGTCGTATGCACTGTGTGATTTTTCAGATGGGTAACACGGAGTGGCTGCAAGAGCAGCAAAAGGAAGCTTGCCCCTGAAAGGTATCTTGTAATTTGTTTCCGTTGCTGGATGCTTCTGCAGCCGATGTATGTACCTTTATAGTTATCTGACACTTTGAACTACGTGAAAAGTAGGGTAAGAATTTGGCAGGAAACAAGTGGAATACTTATAATTGCTGGAAGAAACCTATTAAAATATTTTGCAAGACCTGTTGTAACAACAGCAGCAATTGAAGACCTGTTTCCTGGTTCTTTCTGCTTTTCCCTTAGGTACCTGACAGCAAGAAAAGTCTATTTGTAGCTAGCACCGAGTTGTAAACCTTGTCTCATGCTTGATCCACAAATGAGTCCTGACTTTAAATGGTCTTTTAAAAATGCATCAATTCACCAGAAAAAGCAGAAGCTGGAGATAAAAGAAAATTGTGTCCATGACTTCACTCTCGCTTCTCTCTGCTGTATTGTATAGGATTCTTGATACTGAATTCTTCCCACAACTGCTTAGGACTCCCAGGTCCAGTGCAAATACTCTCATTCTACAGCTCAAGTACTGAGGTTCTTTTCCCATTTGGTTCAAAGCTACCCCAAGCATTTGAGGTGTTTGAGCCACAAAACAACTGCAATTTGAAGCATAGACATCCATGGGGCCACTGTTCCATTTAATCCACTGAAAATACATGAAGCACACTAAAAGTAGAGTAAGACCAAGAATGTTGAGAAGTGGGATGTGAAACTCTTATCAACAACATATGGGATATCTGTACTTAGAAATGGCGTCTTAGGCACTTGTGAGAAAAAAAGTAGACTATGAAAGCTACCTCTTGGCCTTCCTGGGACTGCTGTAGGATGTCTGGTTTGCCTCATGGTGTGTGCATGCACTCTGCCTTAAGAAGGCAATGCTCTTCAAACTGTAGTGAATGTGAAGCAGACAAGATGTTGCACTAGAAGACTGGAAGTGCTTAGATACTTAACATGAAGGACCACTGAGGAGACAAACTGTTAACTTGAAACATGTCTCATAGATATGGCTTGAGCTGCAAAGGCATAGGGTATTACTTAAGGAAGCAGTCTGCCTAATAAAAAGAATCTGCTGAATAAATCTCAGGGTGTTAACAACACATCAAGGACACATACTCTCAAGAAAAGTTACTACATGGAAAATAAATGGGAAAGTATCTGGGCTCAAATTATCTTGCAACATGGGATAAAATGTTTAGGCAACAGCATGCTGAGGTCTGTAAATGCATTTAGCTATGCTACACACTGAATAGATTGAGTTATAGATTGTAAAAAACTTTAAACAGTTACTACATATGGGACATGAACGGCTCTTTGGAGAAGCTGTTTTGTGTTTTTGGTACTTACAATGTTTTTTGATACATATGAAAGAAAACCTACACTTGGTAGGTTAATAATTCAAAGAAATAACAGGAACAAAGGGCACATCAAGTGTGTCACACTTGGTGAGATGGAGAATCATAGAACCCTAGACTCATAAAATCATTAAGGTTGGAAGGGACTTTAAAAATCAACAAGTTCCTTCCACGAGCAGGGAACCCTACCCCCAGACCAGGTTGCACAAAACCTTGTCCGACCTTGTCTTAAAAACCTCCAGGGATGGGGCATCAACAACCTCCCTGGGCAACCCATTCCAGGTCCTCACCACCCTTAAAGTGAAGAATTTCTTCCTAGTATCTAACCTAAATCTCCCCTGTTTCAGTTTAAAACTATTACCCCTTGTCCTATCACTATCTTCTCTGATGAAAAGCCCCTCCCCAGCTTTCCTGTAGGCCCTTTTCAAGTACTGGAAGGCTGCTGTAAGGTCTCACCGGAGCCTTCTCTTCTCCAGGCTGAACAGCCCCATCTTTCTCAGCCTGTCTTCATAGCAGAGGTGCTCCAGGCCTTTGATCATGGTGGCCCTTCTCTAGACCCTCTCCAACAGGTCTATATCTCTCCTGTGTTGAGGGTAGCAGACCTGTACACAGAATTCCAGGTGGGGTCTGACCAGAGCAGGGGGGCAGAATCACCTCCCTGGCCCTGCTGGCCACACTTCTTTTGATGCAGCCCAGGATGTGTTTGGCTCTCTGGGCTCCAGCACACACTGGCAGCTCATGTTGAGCTTCTCATCTATTACCATCCCCAAGTCCTTCTCCTCAGGACTGCTCTCCAGCCATTCTCCCCCCAGCCTGTATTTGTGCCTGGGGTTGCACTGACCCAGATGCAGGACCCTGCACTTGTCCTTGTTGAACTTCATGAGGTTGGCACTGGCCCACCTCTCCAGCATGTCAAGGTCCCTCTGGATGGCCTCCCTTCCCCCTTGCTTGTCAACCACACCAACACAGCTTGGTATCATATCAGCAAATTTGCTGAGGATACACTTAATCCCACTGTCCATGTCTCCAACAAAGATGTTAAGCAACACTGGTCCCAATACTGACCCCTGAGGGACACCACTCATCACCTGCCTCCATTTGGACATTGAGCCATTGACCACAACTCTCTGGGTGTGGTCATCCAGCCAATCTCTTATCCACTGAGTGGTCCATCTGTCAAATCCATGTCTTGTCAGTTTGGAGAGCACGATGTCATGTGGGACAGTGTCAAACACCTTGCACAAATCCAGGTAGATGACATCAGTTGCTCTGCCACCATCCACCATCTCTGCAGCCTTGTTGTAGAAGGCCACCAGATTGGTCAGGCATGACTTGCCCTTAGTGAAGCCATGTTGGCAGTCACGAGTCACCTCTTTATTTTCCATGTGCCTTAGCAGACTTTCCAGGAGGATCTGCTCCGTAACCTTGCTAGGCACAGAGGTGAGACTGACTGGCCTGTAGTTCCCTGGGTCTTCTTTTTTCCCCTTTTTAAAAATAGGGGCAATATTACTTTTTTTCCAATCAGCAGGAACATCAGCAAACTACCATGACCTCTCAAATATGATGGACAGAAGCTTAGAAATTGCATCTGCCAGCTCCCACAGGACCTATGGGTGGATCCCATTAGATCCCACAGGGACCTTCAGGTTCTTTAGATGGTCACAAACCTGCTCTGCTCCTACAGTGGGGGGTGTAATTCACTCTCCCAGTTGCTGCTTTCACCAGAGAATCTGGGATTTAAGGAAGAAAAAGGATGTCTCCTTAAGAAACTTTAAAAAAGAGCCAGCTATTTTCTCTGAATAATATTTTAATTTGTTAGGCTACTTTCACAGTCTACCATTACAACACTGATTTATTTAGGATGTGCAAGAATTTTCTGCTTGATGCCAGAAGAAAAATTTTGTAAGGAATCCAGACCATGGAAACTGTGAAGTAAGAACACTTGGGAGCAAACAGGAAAATTATGTCGAAGTATGTGATTGGAAATAACAAAATACACTAAATAAGAGCCCCACAAACCTGAGTATGCCCCACTGTTATACAGCAATGCTTTGTGTGCTAATGGGAGATTGTAGTTGCTGATATCCAGTAGTTAGCATTTGTTAAAGGCAAAGACAAGAATGGATCATTCTCATAAATGATTTCACTGTGGGTGTTGAACTTTACTACGTTTCCATCCTCATGTAGTTCTCTTATGTAGTTCTCTTGTCCAAGGAGATGTAACAGGGTGCTCCATCTCTCAACATGCCTGTCCCAGGTCACTGCATTGATCAACAATAAACTACTTCAGGATTCTGTTCCTGTTTCATTTGCGCTTCTAAGAGGTCTGCAGCATATTTCAAGAAGCAGACATGGATGACAATAATTTGTTTATATCAATGAAGAACATACAGTTTATTGCTGCATGTTTGTGTTCAGTTGTATTAGTAAAGAAGACCAATGTACTCTCTGCTGAATCAGGCCCAGTCAGCATGGGGTTTAGACTGGACATTAGGAAATTTTTTTTCACAGAAAGGGTGGTTAGACACTGGAATGGGCTGCCCAGGGAGGTGGTTGAGTCACCATCCCTGGGTGTGTTTAAGGGTCATTTGGGTGTGGTGTTGGTGGATATGGTTTAGGGGAGAACTTTGTAGAGCAGGGATGATGATTGGACTCGATGATCACAAGGGTCTTTTCCAATCTGAATAGTTCTATGATTCTATCCAGTCTATTGGCCATACTGCCTATATCCAAAACTGAGACTTTGGGCTTCTGCTTTCTACATATAAAAAAAAACACCCCACACACCACTTAGACAAAAAAAGAAAAAAAAAAAGTGTATATTTTAAAAAATAAAAATAAAAATAGATGTTTTGTCTAAAATAAAAAAGTATTTTTTTATAATAGTGTCTTAAGTTACAATTTTCATAGGAGGTGAAACCTTACAGGTTTTCTGGCTTACTTTAAAGATAAAATATTTAGTGAGATATCAGCCACACGAATCAGCTAAATTCGTCTATACTTTAAGAAAGCTTGCTTGTATTGTTTTCTTCTGAAACAAAACCCTTCAACATTAAATGTTTTGCAGCTGCTGTGCCTGCATCTTTATTAATCAAGCATATAAAAATTCCTAGATCTCTTTGAAAGGTAGAAACACCTTATTGACTGGAGCAACAACAAGCTAACATTTACAGCTTTAATTATTAGAGGTAAGGGCAGGTACTGTTTGACCAACCTAATCTCCTTCTACAACAGAGTGACCTGCTGATTGAATGACGTAAGGCCTCTGGATGTTGTCTACCTTGACTTTAGCAAGGTCTTTGACAAGGTTTCCCACAGCATTCTCCTAGAGAAGCTGGCTGCTCGTGGCTGGGATGTGCACACGCTTCACCGGGTAAGAAACTATTTGGATGGCTCGATCCAAAGAGTTGTGTTCAATGAAACTAAATCTACTTGGTGTTCAGTCACGAGTGGTGTTCCCCAGGGCTCACTGCTGGGGCTGCTCCTGTTTAACATCTCTGTTGATGACTTGGATGAGGGAATAGAGTGCACTCCCAGTGGAAATGACACTAAATTGGTGGGCAGGGTCTAGCTGCTTGAGGGCAGGGAGGCTCTGCAGAGGGTTCTGGACAAGCTTGACTGATGGGCCAAGGCCAATGGCTTCAATAAGGTTAAATATTGGGTCCTGCACTTTGGCCATAACCAACCCCAGCAATGCTACAGGCCTGGGGAGGAGTGGCTGGAGAGCTGTCCAGGAGAGAGGGATGTTGGGGTGTTGATTGACAGTCAGCTGAAAACGAGCCAGCAGTGTGCCCAGGTGGCCAAGCAGACCAACACCATCCTGGCCTGCATCAGGAATAGTGAGACCAGCAGGACCAGGGAGGTGATCCTGCCCCTCATCTCGGCCTTGGTGGGGTTGCACCTTGAGCACTGTGTGCAGTTTTGGGCATCACAGTATAGGAAAGACATTGAGGTGCTGGAGAGGGTGCAGAGAAGGGCAACTAGGCTGATTAGAGGTCTGGAGAACAGGTCTTATGAGGAGAGGCTGAGGGAGCTGGGGGTGTTCAGTCTGGAAAAGAGAAGGCTGAGGGGAGACCTCATAGCTCTCTACAACTACCTGAAAGGAGGTTGTGGTGAAAAGGGTGTAGTGAGGGAGGGTGACTTCTCTCTAGTGAGTAGTGATAGGACAAGAAGAAATGGGGTCAAGCTGCACCTGGGGAGGTTCAGGCTGGATATTAGAACAAATTATTCACAGAAAGAGTGGTGAGGCACTGGTACGGGCACCCAAGGAAGTGGTGGAGGTACTATCTCTGAAGATGTTCTGAAAATGGGTAGACGTGGTGTTTCATAAGATTGTTTATTGGTTAGTGGTTGTAGGGTGGATGGTTTGACTAGATGATCTTGAAGGTCTTTTCCAAACTTGATGATTCTATGATTCTCAATTAATTAGATTTTCTCTATACCCTGTTATTTTATTTTAGCCATGCCATTTAGTTATTCAGTCTACTTCAGGGCTCTTCACTAAATTTTTTACTTTTTCAGCAAATGTAAGAAACGATTCTAACAGAAAACAGAGTAGTGGTGTCTTACATAGTACAGGTATTCACTGAAGATTAATAGGAATTAAACCTATGTAAGTTCCTGTGTGTTGAAAAGAGGTGGATATACTCATATAAACTGTCTAAAGCAAACTAACTAAATTCTGAATCAAGTTCTTCAGCTCTTGGGACATTGGTAGTGAAACCTGGTGTTTGTAGTTCATCCACTCGAAGAAGAAACAGCAGACTTTATATTGCTGTTACTGTTTTGGGATTTTTTTATCTAATTGGCAAGAGGCCTGTACACCGCACCAAGCTGCAAATACATCAGATCACTGAGCACATTTGCTGCAGCTGCAGCATCAGCTGCAGAAGGATAGATGGAGCTGTGCAGCCAGCCCTTCTGCTGCCTCTCCTGGCAGGGAGGCTCAGTAGCACCAGCCCTGTCATTTCCAGCCTGGCTGACTCCACTGTGGGGACATCCAACTCAAGTCAGGTGTGAAAACCAGTATCTGGAGTTTGTGCTACTGAGCTGCTTATTGTGATTGAAGAGGATAAACTGCTATCTGCAAACATGCAGGAAGGCTGTTCTTAAAGAGCACACTAAATATATGCCACTCAGCCATTCTAATACAGCACCTCTGTACACTGTCAAGGAGAGGTTTTTTATTTATTAATTTGTAATTTTATTAAAAAAATAGGTAGGGCAATTGTTTACAGACACATTAACCTACCAATATAAAAAGTGTAAGCTGAAATTTCAGATTTGGGTTCCACAAAAACTGCACTCCCACATCTCCAGAGACAGATACCATCACACACAGATGTATGGTTAGATGCTTACATCATGGCATGTGTGCAAGTGCCTGTTTTACAACCACACTCTAAGTATTTGCATTTGTATTTTAGGCACAGTCTACCAATCTTCCCCCTTGAGTTTGTAGTTCTGAGAGCTGACTTTCAAAGAAGCAGTTTCAAAGAGATAATGATTTTTAAAGCTGAGCTATGGTCACAGCAGACTGTGTTAAATTCTATAAAAAACAATTCCAGAAAAAAAGGTTGTTGGCCCAAGGCACTTACCACCTATCTACAGAGTAAAAGAAAGGAAGGACAGAAGTGTGAGATATCAGAAACCATAAGGCGACACAAATAATTGAGTTTTATAACTCTGATAACCAAGGCCTTTTGGGTCGAATGTGATGGGGTTTTTTTTATAATGTAGTTGATGATCTATGATAGTACAAAACTGTTGATTTAAAAAAAACAAAACAAAACCAAAATTCCAAATTTTTTATAAACATTTGTCAAAGAAAACAAAGACTTTTGTGAAAGTGGAGGAAAGAAGAAAATAAAAGCCTTGTGAAAACATTTTAAAATTTCTTTTACTTGCTTTTCCAGTAAATGAAAGGCAGTATTGCCCCATAGGTGTGAAACACTGTTATTTCCATAACTCAGTCCTGTTGAATGATACACATGTCAATCTTATGGTTTTCAGTTACTAGTTATGTTCAAAGCAAATGTTACCAAATTATTTTAAAGCAGGTGAGAAAATAATTGCAAGGGCACAAAACCAGGTTGTGTCCCCAGCTCTCTCTTATTTCAGTTGAGAGTTAGTCACGTAACAGCCAGTGTTGCTTTGGAGAAACTCTTTCCTATATTTTTTAATACATTTTGCTGTTTTCAGTCCCTTTATTTACAGGGTTTGAGCCATGAGGGGCCTCTGTTTGAGGATATTAAGGATAGTCACAGTCAGACTAGCATTACTGTGCAAAAGTACCCTTACTGAGGGAAAAGACAAATATGAAACTGAACTGGGATTATAAATAATCAAAATCCACCAGAGCTTCAGGCAGCAGGAGGCATCTGCTATACTTGCTAAGCAAGTGCTGAGTGACTCTAATATGCAGGTAACCACTAGCCTGAAACATCACAAAAAAGACTAAGCAGACAATTCTTCTTAGGAACCCGTGAGGGCAACACTCTGACTACTGATTTGTACCTCTCTGCTCTCTTAGGATACTCTCCAAGTAGTATCTGGCTCTTGTTTACTCTCTGTTACCCAATGCTGTTCTCTGCAGCTGGACCCCAAAGACACAGCATGACAGCAAGACAGATGTATGAGCCAGGCTGCAAACAAGCACACAATATTTACATAGAAATGTTCAGGTTGGAAAAAAACTGTAAGATCATTCAGTCCAAACTTTAACCTAACTCTACTAACCTTGCTCTACAGCCCACCATTAAACCATGTACCTAAATACCACATCTGTAAGATTTTTAAACACATTCAGGAACCACTTCCCTGAGTGGCCCATTCCAATGTCTAATAACCCTTTCTGTAAGTAAGTTTTTCCTCATATCCAACTGAAACCTCCCCTGGCGTAACTTGGAACCAGTTCCTATCATCTTGTAGCTAGTTACTAGTGAGAAGAGACCAACCTCCCCCTTGCTACAGCCTGCTTACAGGTAGTTGTAGAGAGGAATAAGGTCTCCCCTCAGCTTCCTCCTCTTCATATTAAGCAGCCTAAGTTCTCTTAGACATTCCTCATAACATTTGTTTTCCAGACCCTTCACCAGCTTTGTTGTCCTTTCCTGGACTGACTCCAGCACCTCAATATCCTTGTACTGAGGGGCCCAAAACTGAACACAGTATTTGAGGTGCAGCCTGAGCAGTGCCAAGTACAGAGGGACAATCACTTCCCCAGTTCTGTTGGCCACAGTATTCCTGATACAAGTCAGGATGCCATTGGCCTTCTTGGCCACCTGGGCACACTGCTGGCTCATATTCAGCCAGTTGTCAACCAACATCCCTTCACCCCTGGGCATCTTTCCAGCCACTCTTCCCCAGCCCAGTAGTGCTGCATGGGATCGTTGCTACCCAAGTGCAGGACCCAACGCTTGTTCTTGTTGAAGCTCATACAATTGGCCTCAGCCCATCGATCTAGTCTGTCCAGGCCTCTCTGTAGAGCCTTCCTACCGTCAAGCATATCAAGAGTCCCACCCGACTTGGTGTCATCTGCAAACTTACTAAGGGTGCACTCTATCCTCTCATTGAGATGATTGATAAAAATATTAAACAGGACTGGCTCCAGTACTGAGCCCTGGGCAACATCACTTGGGACGAGCTGCCAACTCAATTGAACTCCATTCACCACAACCCTCTGGGCCTGGACTGTCCAGCCAGTATTTGACCCAGCAGAGTGTGTGCCTATCGAAGCCTTGGGCAGACAATTTTTTCATTAGGATCTTGTGGGGACAGCGTCAAAGCCTTTATTGAAGTCAAGGTAGACTACATCCACAGCCTTTCCTTCATCTGATAGACAAGTCACTTTGTTGTAGAAGGAGATCAAGTTCATCAAGTGGGATGTTCCTTTCATGAACTCATGCTGAATGGGCCTGTCTTGATGTCCTGGTTTCCTGTACATACATATGAGGTCTCTGCCTTTTACTCAGCACCACAAATAAGTAGCCAAAGGAAGAAATTCCTCTTGTATGAACAGGACCAGAAATTTCTCCAAGATTTCCATGCTTACATAGATTGAATACAGATCTAAGCTTAAAATATGATAGTGACACAGGATTAACCATGATGGATCAGCACAATCACCTATTTAACATAGTATCCACTCATGGACATGTGACATAGAATAGCCTGAAGTTCCCTTTAAAACAATGCGGCTGAGAGAAGAAAACACATATAATTTTTTCAATGTAATGTTTTGTTATTTAGTTGGGCTGTATTGAAGGCCATTAAGATATTCTTTGAATTCTAGCAAAGGTTGGAGTGAATATAACTGAAAGGCTGGGTTTCTGTGCCCACTTCCTCATGATTTTTGTTTGTTTTCACCAAGCTAAACAGAAATTATTTATATTGATGTTTAAAAATGGATTTAGAAACCTGTTGTCAGCTGGATGATGCATTAGAAAGTTATTGCCTAGAAGGCACCCAAAAAAGTGTCATTTAGTTGCATGCTATGTCTTGGCTCCCAGCAGCTACTAAATTCTGAACAACCCGCTCTGCCTTTTTGTCTCTTTATTTCAGATCAGACTTGAATCTTGCAGCTGCATTCTCCAGAAAAGCCTGAAATAGGAACCACTGTTGTCACATCTGAAAATTACTTCAATCCCCAACCTCTAGTGATATCATATATTAACCTCTGACTTTAGCAGCTGGGAACACCTCAGCTGTTTAAATAAGATCACAACTGAAATCTAGAAAAAAATGCAGGAGGTTAATATGCAAAATATTCCGGCTTTAAAGTCTGGGAGTTTGCCAGCAGCCAGGAGCAGCAGCACATTGGGGGTTGTGTTGCTTTGTTAGAGGATGCTGCTGCTGTCAGTGCATTGTGTGAGTGCAGCTGTGAAGACAGATAAGGTGGAAACAGAATAAGGACAACTCCACAAAGGCAGGCAAGTATTTCTTCATCTGAGCAAAAGTATGTTTTCTGTGTCCAGAAAAAAGGTATCTAATTAATGCTGTACTCATTCATGGAAATGAGTCTTTTACTGAAACACATCCCATTCTCTCTAATTGTGGTCAAAGCAGGTCAGTAGACCTCAGATGAGCCAAGACTCTGACACAATGCAATAATCTCCTGTTATTGTGAATGGTAGTATTCACACAGCATAATCATTCAGACTATTCAATTGATTTTATAAGTCAATGAAGATTTAAAACATTCCTTTGTGGTGTTATTATATAGTCTTCACTGAGAGAAATTAAATCAAAGGAAAGAGAGTTTGTGTTATGCAAAAATTAAAAAAATAAATGTTTGGGTTTAAATTTAAGATTACTAATTGACTATCCTCTGCTCTAAACTCAAGACAACACTTTTGAACATTTGAAAGCATAATCTTGTTAGTTCTCCAGTAGCTCTGAAAAATCAAGAAACACATGACTCAACTGATCAACCATCATGTAGAAGCAAGAAAGTGCATCTACTGAGCTGACCTAAAGATTAATATGAGCAGGAAGGACACCCACCATCTGTCATCCAATCATCCATGTATCAGAACATCCTTCTCAAACATAAATGACTTCTGTGTACTGTCTTTGCCAATGTGCAGCCAAATCTAGCAATAGCAAGCATTTAATAAGCTTATGTACAATTTTCTGTTACTGCAAGTGAGGGAAGATGAGAAAAAGACCAGGCCATAATATTGCATTGGAACACTTAAAGTGTAATCACAGCCACCTATAATTATTGTCCCGAGCAAGCAGCAGTTACTGACATCCAGTAACACTAAATTTAATAGTGGTAGTAAAGGTTACAGATTTCTTTATTTTTCCAAAACATTAATGATTAGGATTGGTGTTATTAGAGCAGTTTGACTTCAACCTCACTTTCCTCTAGACCTGCTGCTGGAGATCAGATGCTAATTTGGCTGAAACAAAAACATATCAAAGTTCAACCCAGCACATAAAAAAGCCAAGTGATGTTTCAATAAAGCAAAATCCTAAAGCCTCACTTTCAGAAGACATGTAATCCCTGCTGAATCTAAGCTGCTCTAAGTTGAGCAAGTTTAGTTCACTTTTCAGAGTGGGGTTTTTATGATACATGTGGCAATGAAGTTGTTGCTAATAAAAATAAAATAATAAAATACAGCTTTGTTGTGTTGTGCTTTATTTATGGATTTATAAGGATGTAGCACATGATCTACAAAACTGGTGAAAACACAAGCCCTGGATTAGTTTAATGGGCTCAGTTGCCTAGTCATGCAACAGAAACAGCATAGTCAAAGGAATGTTAATGTCTCTGACCTAACTATTTTCGTTGTTGCAACATCAGCGAGGTGCTACTGAAATAATCCCAAAGGTATTTTCAAAGGAGTGGGGTGATGCTGTTTCAAAATCTCCTTAATGATGTCCCTGCCTCTAGCCATACCTATGGAGAAACTTCAGTGTTAACTTCTGGAGCCACACCTCTGTACTGAATACCAGACTACTTTTTTTTTATATAATAACAAAAGACAAAAATTATTTTTCAATAGTAAGACTTGCATTAAAATCCTCACAGTATTCTTCTGCTTCTTATTAATGGTTTGTGTATGATTTTAAAAGAGCCTGGGACCAAAAATTACAGTTTATCTTGGCAAGTTAATGCTCACTTGGTTTCTGCGCAGGTGTGTGCTCTGTCTGCAGTCTGTGAATAAAACCTTAAGCCATTTTTAAAATGATGAAATGTGTACTGGGGCACTGATTTGTTAGGTAAATCCCTAAGTTTACTTCTGTGCCAAGATTCCAACACATTCTTGTCTTTGATTAAAAGGAAAAGAGGGCTTTTTTTTTCTGAGTTACTGATTGATCTTAAGCTGGCACAGAAATTTTTTATGTCAGTCACAGTAAGAGTAACTTTGAAATCAGTCTACTAAAATCATTATAAACAGTCTATTCCATAACAGGGTTACATGGCTAAGAAATCATAAACAGATGATAAAAGCACACAATGGGCAAGCCCATCAAGAAACACTGCAGCGAGTCTGCAGGACAATTTTAAAAAATATAACTCTGCAAAGGTGTCCAAATGGGACACGAAGGTAAACTTGACAGGAATTGGAGGCTGCAAAATTGTGAGCCTTTAAAAGACACCCCCAATGCCTGAGCACCAGTATGCAGTGAATGAGTCATGTGTGCTTGCAAATTCAGAAGCCAAATTATAATTTTTGGTCTTCATCATTCAAAAGCTTTTGGTTCTATATATGCAAAAGGACTCATGACAGTGGAGATGTTGCTTACAAAAAATGCAGATTTTTTTCCTGATGATCAGCATAATTTATTATAGCAGCTCTAAGGATGATCCACAAAACCTTCAGCTTCATTTGCATGAAATGCCCCTTGAATTTTTCTTTTAAGAATGCTTTAGTTATTTGGCAGTTACAATTAAAATGTCATAGGAAGTTGGATTCTAAAGATATCGTAGCAAGTATGTAAGAGATGGGAGGAATGTGAAGGAGAAACAAATGAGAGAAAGTGTTTCTTGGTTATTGTAGCTCAAAAGGAGAGCTTGTCATTTTCTAGCTAACCAATAATTATTTAAGAGCAGGCCCTACAGAAAGAACAGTAGTTTTTTCTTTTCTTAAGTTAAAGCATCAAATTAAGTCTTAAGTGAGATATTTTAAACAGTCTGATCATTCCTCAGCTTTTAGGGATTTTTATCTTGTTTCTGTGCAGATTCTCTCTGAATTCACACAACTTGTTAAGAAAATAGATAAAGGATATTTTAAATCATATTTCAAGTATCTTTACCTAAGAAATTAAAATTATTCTAATCTGCAAAAGTAATATTAATTAAAGAACTGAAAGTGCTTGTTTCTGTGTATGTGGAAATGCTCTGAGTAAAATTTGGCTTTGTGCTGACCACAAGCCACTGCATCTGTCACTCAAACACGCATGCAAATAATATTAAATATTTAACTGAAGCATATATGCTGTCTCGTTCTCTGTGAGGATCTTTAAACAAAGACATGGCTATTCTGATGCAGTACAAGCTGAGCAAAGTTAGAAAAATCAAAGTCTAAGAATCAGACTGTAAACTTCAGGATAACATCTGAGACCAAGCAAGTCTCTCCACCTGAATGTCCAACTTTTAGTAGTGTGTGACCTTGCATGTCACAATTACCTTCCTTTTTCAGAAGCAACCTTTCCTATCATACATATAAAATACAATATTATATATCTGAAAATAATACAAATACATAAGCATATGTATAGAATAAAAAGAAAAGAAAAGAAAAGAAAACAAAAAAAACAAACAATGATAACAAAACACAAAACAAACCAAACAACCAAAAAAAAACACCTGGTTTTTTTTTACAGCATCTTTCCTTTCTCTCTCTCTTTCCTTTTTGGTGTGCCATGGTTCTCTTGACTAAAAAATTTTAAAACTGCCTCAATGTCTAGAGAGATTCACTTAAGGTTTAACTGTATGAGATCTGAGCATTCCTTTTAAAAACTCTGGATAACCCAACACCAGCAGTGGGTATAGAGAATGTTATTATCTTCTCTGCAGATCCAGCCTCTTTAGGAAAGTGGGTTAGAAGCAGGCAAAAAGGGGACTTACAGGCCTGCATTTTTCTAAATGGAGGTTTACTGCTCTGCTGGTGACTCGGAGAAAGAGACATGCTTAAGAGTAGAAAAGAAGACAACAGGAGAAGAGAGGACAAACCTATATAATAAAAATATTTTTTCTCCCTTCAAGCTGTTTTTTTGCAAGTATTTTAAAGGAAAACCTTCATGAAAGGAGAAATACTTCATTCTGTAGTTTTGGAATACCTACCTGAATGCAAATTACTGTGTTCTACTCACTAATTGGTTTCATTTCTGATTATGTTGCAGAAAATTCATGGTTAATGGCTCTAATTAATAACATGAGAAAAATAATTTCCTGACTCGGGCTATATGTTTATTATTTTCATACCTGAATATAGAGGAAGGTGTGCTTCTTCTATATGCACGCAAAGCAAGTAGGGCCTGCCAGTGCATGGGAACTAGCAAACCATGACTTCCGTATGTAGAGAAGCTGAGTATCTTTTCCAGGATGTGATAGCCCAGCGGATGTTTACAAGTAGAACAATGAATTCATCTAAGAGATACGTTTTGTATTTTCCACCTAATTGTTCTCATGCAGCTATTTTTGCAATTAGTAACTTGCAGATTAAAAAAACCCCAAACAGTTTAGAAACTTTTTCAGATGCCTTTTATTTTCTGAGGTCACGCCAACATAACCAAACTGCTATGGTTCTTGTGGCACACATTATTTACATGTGTTACTTCTTTCCTTTGTGAACAAAGCTGCAGATCGTGGGAGAAATGCTGTACCAAGGACTTGGCTGAGTGAGGCACAGCCTAGGAAGGTACTGGGCAAATTACTCAACATTACTCAAACGATGTAGCTAATTCCTATTCTACCACACCTTTGTTATTCTGATCCCAATTGTCTCTTGAAGAGAGGCTTGAAATTACATTGTATTTTGCAATCATGTTGCATACCCAACAGACAAAGATGACATCAGACAATGGACATTTGTCCCTGGCATTATTTGGCTTTCAGTCTCCAGAGGTGCCCTCACCTTCTGTGTTAGTCACCCATTCATTGTAGCTGTTTCACTGGTCAGTAAACCAAGCAGGAAAGACTGTAGCCTGTTCAGGGTTTTTTAGACTTTTCTGTCAGGATGAATGCTTTAGCCGTGTATTTGGATTCACAACCATTTTCTCTTGGTCCAGGATTTCTAAATTTAACTGCATGCACACATAAATGAACAAAATTAAATTTTTCCAAAAGCCAACAAAGGCTCAGGTGAATCTAATTTTTTCATCTCTTGCAAAAATCACAAGCAGCACAAGTAGTTCTACAAGCAACTACAAATAGTTCCTCTGATCTTCCTGTCGGATGCACGTAGGAAAATCCTTGCTCTTCTGTACATCCTCTATAGAACAGAAATCACTTCCCAGCCTTAGGAATAAAAAAATGTTTCCTGTTGAATTACAATAAAACTTTACTATATTCTTTCTTCCTAAAGGCCCAGAACCCCTGAGTCTGAGAAATACTGACTGCTCCTATCTGTGTTTTGTGTCATGTCAGGCAGTCAAGGGTTTTAGACCCTTACTTAGCTCCTAGTTGATATCCGTAGTTCATTGAGAACCCACTTAGCTCTTCAAATAACGCCACTTCTCCCTCCACCCCTCTGCCTCCCAAAGGAGTTACATTATAATGATATCACCTGACTCATTCCATCAGCATGGTAGCAAAACATGCTTCCACTCCAGCACGTCCTGCTGGATCATCACGCTTCCATTGCCAATGTTGTACTTCAGATAACATTTCCCATTTTTTCTGAGGTATACAGGCATCAGAATATGCCAGAAAAAGATTAGTACACTTTGAATGCTTTGAGGTATAGGCTATCAGCAGTCCTGCAAACAATGCTAAAACAGTATCATACCCATATACCCATGTCATATGGTATCACCACTGCAAGTAACAGGCCATAAGCTTTGTACTGTATTTGTAAAACCTCAGGAGTTAGGCTTGTCAGGCTTGCTCAGTCTGAACTTCCCTTGACCTGCCCGCAGCTTTGTTTTACTTGTGTTAGCTATGACAGTAATTTCTCTAATTGACCAGATGTCTATGGCTAATTTGTTTTCCTTTTGCTATCTTTGTGTGGTACAACCACAGTTTTATATAGCTAAAAGTAACAAACAATTATTCAGTAGAGAAAGAGATGTTTGTATCTCTAACAAAATAATGTAGCTTAAAGAGTTACAAGTCCTCTACACATAGCAAAGGCCTTGAGAAGCAGAGACACCAGAGGCAGCATAGACCAGTATAGGCACAGGATTATAAAGCTTGGGCACAAGCTTGACACTGGTGACCTCGCAGCTACAAACGACTCCACCATGGTCTGTTAAATAAATGCATACTTGGAGTTGAACAAAACAAGTTTTAAGGGTAAACCACTGGTTTTAATGGTTACAAATAAATAATCTCTAACATACACAACAGTGTACTTGGACATAATACAGAGTTGCAGACAATGAAGAACAGCATAGTGTAAAAGCACGTTAACAAATGCATAAAAGTTACCCCAGAAGCAGCCTGGAGTAAGTAGAAGAAACCAGCAATGTGAGCATCACAATCCATTTGGCAAAGGACTCCAGATACTGTTAAGTCACTGTAACATCACCAACACCACAGCCAGAATGGAACTACCTACCTTAGGATCAGCAGATCAGTGGAAGGGTGAAGGAAAAGGAAGAAACTACCAAGTGTGTATATAACAATTTCAACTATATTATCTAGATATTTTCTTTATGGAAGTATTCAAACTTTATTGTATTGCATAGTATTTATTTATTTATTTATTTATTTATTTATTTATTCTGTAACAATTAAACATGGACTATTAATTACTAGATTCTTAAGATTTCTTGCCTGTATATGCATATATATAGGGTGCACTTCCTCTTTGCCCATAAACAAGGTTTGGAGTGTAACAAAATGACTGGTAAAAGTTGGATTGCTGCTGAATCCAGTGTTGCAATGCTGCTGTTCTTGAGATGTTTATCTTGGGGTACATTTGTGTTCATCTCCTATTTGGAATGCACTAGTTTGTTAATTTTAATTCGTGATCAACATACAGAGGAAATCCAATAGGCACGAAACACAAATGAGACCATTACTTGTTCAAAAAATATGTCAGCTACCAATGTAGTCTAGAGAAACAGAAGGGAGAGAAGAACAAAGCGCTAGGCTTTTCTAGAGCCAAGTATTGGGTCTAAAGCCAATGGTTCCCATCCCAACTCAGCATTGATTAATGCTTCTAAAACACCTTCCCTGACAGGGGCTACCTTGTGTGATGGGTAGAGGAACAGCATAAACCCTGGGTTACACCTAGGTTATTGCAGAGAAAAAGAGCAGGAACAGGAACTGTTCCATCACTCAGGCTGGAGAGATGGTTCAGTTAGCTGGTTCACAGGGGTCTCTGGCTTTGGGCTAAGACTTGTCATGCCTGGCTACAAACAGATAGCACCCTTGCCCATTTGCTATAGAGTACTGAAACATGCATTCTGACTCAAGGAAAATTATTTGTCATTAAATGGTGGAAAACTTCAATTTACCTCAGAAAAACTTGACCAGAACTGTTTTGGCTTACTTGTAAAACAAAGTATGTTCAGAGACTCTTTTTATTCCTTAAGTCCTAGCTAGAACTGCAAAATACCACTTTCACACGGTTAACCTGGTCAAATCCACTTTTCCAAATTGCATATTGGGAATGTGTCTTGGTCTGTTCTAAATACCAAACTAGGCTTCACCTGCAAATGTTCTAGCTGATCCAAATCAAAAGCATGCAAGACACCATGGTCAGATCTGATCAGCTGATCACATCTGTGCCAGGGCAATGGCATGACTACATTTCCTGTTCTAGTATAAAGGCAAAGCCCAAGAAAAAATTTGCACTGTTTTACACTGTGGGCAAAATTTTTGTCTTCTCATGTAATTTGGTCAAGCCAAGCTAGTATCCTGCTAGCTTCTCAGCATCTCTGGTTATGTTAGTTCTGCATCAGAAAGCATAATTCCCTGTAAATCTGCAGCATACTTCACTTCAAGTCTGTACTCTCTGCTGTCTCCTAAGAAAGGCTAGGAGGCACTCCAGTGCTTGCAGAGCACGGAATAGATATTCTGGTCAGAGTTACTAGTACTAATCTGTCTAAGGGGAGGGGCAGAAAACCCTCATATAAAAATTGTTTCTCACTTAGATACAATTATGACCTAAAATTACCTGTGACCTTTTCTGGGTTTTAGGTCAGCTGATAGAAATATTCCTAATACTTAAGCAGTTCATGAAGATTAATGAAATTACTCACTAAGGCACTGTAAAATTCTAATTTATATTTGGTTTTGCAATTAATATTTGCTCATGATTTCAATTGCAATTTGTTCAGAAAAGCATTTTTAAATTAGCTGTATTTGAATACACTCTGTGGTGTTTATTAATGTAAACACAAGCCTTGCATGCACCTTGTAAAAACTTCCTTGCTAACACTGGGACTTCAAATCAGTATTTGTATAATCTAAGCAGAAAAGCCTCAGTTTTGTACCTTGGTGTTGTACAGAGCCTACCTCCCCCGTGAGTCCACATACAGAAGAAAAACTGTAATGTCTGCCTTAGGTTACATCAGTGTGATGTGTCTGTCCAACTATGTCTACATTTTAATTAGTTTTAATTAGTTACCTGTGGAGCAGAAGACCATGAACATATAACTTGATCTGTCCTGGTAAAAGGGGGGCATGTCACAGCTCCCTCGCAGAGAGAAGAGTGAACGTGCACCCCATAGCCCATCACTGCTGAGGTTGGCAAGCTGTGCCCTACCTTCTCCTATCACAACTCAGGAAAAGGAGAAAGGCAGAAGCAAGCTGTCCTGAAGTGCTTGGCAGAGCTGGCCTTTATTACTCAAGGCAGTATAAACTCAGGTAACACGTTAATCATATCTTCTAATACTTTCAATCTTGTTGATATAAAAATAATTTATAAGCATGACATTGCTGCATCTAGTCACATCATCACCTGTTTCATCTGCTTTGTATTCAGTGGTGAATGTCACAGCCTTTGGCCCTCTTGTTGACAGCTGCTAAACTATGTTATAGGCAACTAACAAACATCTGAATATCTGGCTGAAGTTATTCTGCCCTGTAAGCAGCAGATGCAGTTTGCGGAAGGACGTTAGGTGGCCCTGACAATGGAGAGAAGCTCATGGGTCCCATCTATGTAGAGAGACCATTCTGGGTTTGAGATTTGCTCTGTGACTTACCTGAAGACTAGCTACTATCTAACCAAAGACCCATGATCCGTAGGCACCTTCCAGTAATATATTTTATATGGAAAACCTGTAGTGATGTGGAACTGTTAGCCATGACAGAACCTCTCCAGATCTTCTAGAGACCTGTGTGGAGAGTGGCCTTGACCAGGGAAGATGAAGCACCTAGAAGATCTTGTGGAGGAGGAAATGATGGGGAGAATATCTTTTTGTATGTGTTTTAGGCACACCGCTTAAATTACCATGAACAACTTAACACGTGTCAAAAGCCTCAGTATTGTAACAGTCTATGGGAATAGACTATGGGAACATAAAAGTGCCTAGACTCAGCTTTTGCAAATCTTTTCTCACTGAGTTGCACAAAGCAGTTTCAGAGATAGTCCACATGCTCCGAACTCGACAAAATGCAAAAAGGAAACAACAAGCAAGTGCAGTGAAAAGTAAGCATGTTTTTTACTCCTTCTTTAGAAACTAAAGTTCCAAACAAAGAAAAAAAGAAAAAGTATATTAAATTAAATGTTTTTAAATACATTTAAAGGTGTAAAACTTGCAGTTAAAATAATGAAACTAAGAGCATTATCAATACTGATATATATATATATATAAAACTTTACAATAAAACAGTTATCACTTCTGACTCAGAGTTACAAGAACAGTCTTACTTCTTCTATCTATAAATTCCTTCTGATGACATGCTACTTATCTCCAATAGCAGGATGTTTTTAATTAAAAGAGGAGAAGATAAATCAAAATGATACCTCACGTCTGTTATCTTTATTACTGTTAAAGGTAAATACAGTTTTCTTCTACTGTTTTCAGCTCACATCTTTAGGAACCACATATACAAACCTTAAAAATAAGTTTGTCTTGGCCGCACCAGTTTTTATTGAGCTTATATCATAGTTTTATTTTTGTTTTGTGGGTAAAAGAAATGTAATCTAACTTGGATAATATGTTCTTATCTAAAGCAAACATTCCTTACAAACATTGGAGTATGTGTATGAACTACCCTGCTCACTGACCTTCAAAGATGGATGCCAGCTATCAGATACTAAAGCAAAGGGAAATAAGTTAATTTATATGAGCATCTGACATATTTAATTCTATCAGTTTTTCACATTCTCTTCAATGATACTGTCTCCACACCACCCACAAGAAAACAACTAGTCCCATTTACAAAGAAACAAAGGCTTATATTTTATTTTCTTTTGACTTGAAAGGCTTCTGCAGTTTTTCTACACCAGGGTTAGTAAAACCCCACCATTCTGAAACGGGAACACATAATCTTTTCTCCTTTATTTTTATCACCAGACTACTACTTCAAAGTACACAGAATAATGTGAAAACAGGCTAGTGAGCTCTATGTATATAATCTGCTGGAGTTCAGAGAAAGAGAATGAAATTATTTCCTTATAATACTTAATACCAGCAGTATCAACACACATCTCGAGAGGCACACAGATTAGGGAGCATGGAGAGAAACATACGGTTGAATCCCTCATGAAAGTCTGTCAGCAGCTTTCCTCTAGCATGGGCCCAGGATGCACTCCCATGGGTTAGTAATATTTTAAAAACCTTAGATCAAGGTTTGACTTGATAGCAAAACCAGGGAATATTTCTGTGTTTTTACATCCAACTGCATCTAGATAGTGGTTTCCTGAGAATTTATACAGACATAAAAAAAATCCATCTGCCTCTACTGCCCTTCATTTTATTTCTTTTCCAACATCAAGCTCCAGTCCTCAAATAGCATCACAATGTGAGGAACAATGACCAATTACTCTTAGCTACAAACAAAACTGTTGGATCCGTATTTGCCTTTCTCTTCGAAAAATTATATACAGTATTTACAGAGTTGTATTACAAACAACTCTGATAAAATATAAGGATTAATTAATAGCATGAAGGACAAAACTGGAGAGGCTAATCCATTCTTTTTAAACTGAATTTTATGTCATCTCTGTATTTAGTTTTAAATTTTTAAGTGGTTAGGCTGGTGATAATGATTCCAACAATTAAATCTGCTTTTAATTAATGTGTACTACTCCAAGTGAAAAACACGACAACCACTTGAAATTGCCTGCTGGTTTAGCTGTTTGGGTTGAATTATAAAGAGAATCCAAACGTGGCACTATATAACAGCAACTTTAGTATGAAGTGTAATACACTCACAAGGAAATGACAGGAGAATTATAAAATATAAATTCTATTCAATGTGCAGAGTAATCTCTCTCATTTATGTTTACCTCTGGCCGCAGTTTAGGAGGTACTTTAAAGACTAGTCTCCTAGCTGGGGCAGTTAAATGCCAGTGCTATGATAATATTGATTCTGTGTGAAAAGCAACAAATGTGGCTGGAGAGCTGCCCAGGAGAGAGGGACCTGGGGGTGTTGATTAACAGCCAGCTGAACATGAGCCAGCAGTGTGCCCAGGTGGCCAAGAAGGCCAACACCATCCTGGCTTGTATCAGGAACAGTGAGACCAGCAGGAGCAGGGAGGTGATCCTGCCCCTCATCTTGGCCTTGGTGGGGTTGCACCTTGAGCACTGTGTGGAGTTTTGGGCATCACAGTATAGGAAAGACATTGAGGTGCTGGAGAGGGTGCAAAGAAGGGCAACTAGGCTGTTTAGGGGTCTGGAGATCAGGTCTTATGAGGAGAGGCTGAGAGAGCTGGGGGTGTTCAGCCTGGAGAAGATGAAGCTGAGGGCTGACCTCATTGCTCTCTACAACTACCTTAGAGGATGTTGTGGTGAGGTGGATGTTGGCATCTTTTCCCTGGTGACCAGCGATAGGACAAGAGGAAATGGGGTCAAGCTGCACCAGGGGAGGTTCAGGCTGAATATTAGAAAAAAAATTATTCACAGAAGGAGTGGTGAGGCACTAGAACAAGCTGCCCAAGGAGGTGGTGAAGGTACCATGCTTGGAGATGTTCAAAAAACAGGTGGATGTGGAGATTCATAAGATTGTTTATTGGTTAGTGGTTGTAGGGTGGATGGTTGAACTTGATGATCTTGAAGGTCTTTTCCAACCTTGATGATTCTGTGATTCTGTAATGGAGGGGTCTGCAACTTTGTTTTAAAGACTTCCTGATGAATTCATGGTGAATCAATTTAAGAACACTACAGAAAGCAGAAGACACAGTTAACTACCTCCAGACTGACAAGGGGTGTTAGAGATGCAAAAGACTCAGCATCTAGTGTCACTTCTGAAAACTACCAAGGACTTTGGTATAGGCACTTCAAGCTATTAATTGATCTCCCCAAAACTGCTGCCTAGTAGCCTATCTGGACCGCTTTTCTGCTATCTGAACCATGAGGGAACTTCTAGCCAGAGCTCTGGAATTTTCAGCTTTCAGTCTACTTGCAGCTGTGCAAAACGTTCCTTGTTGTGCAGGAAACTATGAATCTTCTGTCCCTGAGCTTTCAAATGCAGCTGTGCTGGACCACTAGATGTTGCCATGACTTGGCCAACGTTCTGATAAATAGTATTTTCTCTGTTCTTGATGTCTACTGCAAATAATACGCATAACGATTTATTTTTGGAAGTGGTTTTCTTCAATCAGGGTGTCAGTGCACGACTGATTCCCTCTTTTTACCCACACTGGTCGTTTTAGCAGCTGAAATGAGTTACTAAGCCCTGTGTAATAGATAGAACTGCCCCTAAAAAAGTGCCTTGAAGACCATGAAGCAAAAAATAAGCTTGATTCCCAGAAAAAAATGGGTTTAGAAGTGTTGCCAGATTGGTAGGCTTGAGATTATGGAAGCTCATGTGAAAGCCCATCCTTTCTGTGATGTGCTTGCAGCCTTTCTGTGTACCCAAAGGAGTAACAGAAAATGAAGCTCTGAGACAATGCAATTGCTTTGTGTAGAAATTACACTTGTAGAACTGCAAAAGTGTAAAACACACTGAGACTTGGGACAAAGGTAAGGAAAAAAGTTCAAGGAATCGTATTGATGTTTATTACGGAGCACAGCTGAAAATTAGGATAAACTCTCAGGCCATGCAACAGGAAACAAGGTATGGAGATAGAGTATGTCAAAAGGAGAAGGAAAAAAATGGAACAGTGTATAAGAAAAGGTGCCAATGGGAGGAATAAGTATCTAAAGACAGAAGACCAGAGCATTGTCCAGAAAGCAAGAATAAAGGAAAAGACTAAAAGATAGCAAACTGAAAGGAATATGCAAATTGAAACAAATGGCACATGAGATTCAGGTGGAATTTATAATGACATTTTTATACTTAACTATGCTAGTAGCCTTATCTCAAAAGCCAAAGAAAGGAAGGAAGGGATATTTCTTCTGTCTTTCTTGCATGGCTTGAACTGGACAATATCCTTCTGCAGAACTAGTTGTTCATTTTTCCATGCAAAGTGCTGAAGTTATGTTCCCTCTCCTAGACAACAACAAATCTATGCAAAGCACACAAGCATTTTATTGATGTATCTAGAAATAAAGTGCAGGGCACTAGCAAGCCAAGAGGAGATGTTCTTTGCCACAGTTTCTAAAGAAACCTGCAAAAGTTAGGTGCCAAATTCCTATTTTATGTCACTATTTTAGGAAATGTAACTCAGAAAATATGATATATTTGATGTACCATTACATGGAAAAGGGAGTAAGAATTATAAATTATATACCTTCTACTACTGTCATTTGGCAACATGTTATTGAGTTTATTGCTTTAACAACTGCAGCACATCTGAGTGGATTTAAACCTTAAGGTCACAGCTATAATCCCAGCAAAGTACAGATGCAACTCTTTGTTCCTTTTATCAATATTTTATCTTCCCTTTGAAGCTAATCTATCCATCAAGTTGTACAAAGTTCAATAGGGTGTTTTTTTTCTCATTTTCTCTACAGAAAGGAAACCAAAAAAAAATGTTCAGTGTAAAATTTAGCTAGTGAAGGCTTTTCTTCTTTTCCAATTGATCGTATATATTTAGAGTAGTGTGTTGCAGGGTCTCATGGAGAGAAAAATTACAGTCTTTGCTGATACAGACTGTGTTGGTAGATTCTTAAAAAAAGTGCAAAACCACCTCCACATCAATGATGCTTTTCCTAAGCTTTTAAAATATTTAATAGAAAATTCTTAAAAACCAGAAAATGTTCTTTCCCCAGTCATGAAGAGTAAGACAGCAACAACTGGCCTGGCAATAAGTACCTGATCCAACAAAGCCTGATCCAACATGTTTTCTTGTATAGGGCTGTTTGGCAGTATAGGACATCCCTTTCATTAGATCTCATTGCATCCCCTTTGTGCATCTGGGTTTGCATGTTTTGCAGGAAACACAGGATATCTGTTAATGCAAAGTTTTATGACAACTTTACCTTTTAAGAACTTTCTTGCCACAGCTTATGTTTAAATGATTAGAAGTAGTGGATTACACACACACACACATACACACAAAATGATAAAGAAGCCATAAGTGAGAAAAAGTACAAGGAAAATCAGTCAATCAAAATACATTTCTGGATATTCACTCAGTAACAGCAAATTAAAAAAACCAAAACATTACTGTTTTCTCTTTCTTAAGTTATTCTGAATTTCAGGCAGTTTTATGCTACAAAGTGTGTGGAAGTGGCTTGCTTACAGTTCATCAAGGATTAATTTCCTTTCTGCTCATTGACTGCAAGAAGAAAATTTTACTTGAGGAACGGCACAGGCATCTTCAGCTGCTTTAGCTTAACTTACTTGAGATACTAGTGGAAATATGAATTTTAGCTGTGGGGTTAAAGGTACCCAAAGGAACCTGTAAATGAATCTTTGTGACCAAACAATTGTGTAGAGGCAAAGAAAGCTGGACACTGTATTCTGAACTGTATATGACAACTGGAAAGACAAATGAGCTAAATGAAGTGTGTATCAAGATACATCCTCAGATAAAGCTAAGTCAGACTGGAAAGCTACACAGAAAAATATGCAAGGTCAGATATGTGAGCAAGACTGACTAGAATGTGGTTCATTTCAAGATACTGTGGTTTACATCTCTTTCTATATTACTTCCCAGCTTTAGTATTTCTAAAGCAGATCAAAATAAACAGCAGAAATGCCTTTTTAATGATATGTAGATTGCACTGTGGGATAGAATGCACAGCGGTGAAGATACCACTAAAAGCATGGGAAAACAGAAAAAATTCCTCAGTTAATTTATAAAACAGAATTCACCATGAGAAGCACTTTTACAACCCATTGTAATATTTCTAAGAAGCTTGCTCACTGATCACAAAGCATTTAAATGCCATGGGTCACATTAATCCTTTGATTATACAATGGTTGTAAGCATAATCACTAAAACTGAAAAAAAAATGCTACATAGAATCTGTACATTCTGTATTTCTAGTGTATCTAGTATTCAGCTAGATGCTGATAAAATTAGAAAAAATATAATAAGAGAAGGAGGATTTATTTTTACCTAAATAAAGCCTGATCACATTAGTAAAGTGTAAATTTCTGAAAAATCTTACTTCTAGAAGAACATGCCCACATGCATAAATATGCAGTGCAAGGCCCACACCAGTATTTGATTAACCAAGAAAAAAGCTTGCCTGAGTCTGTATATAAAGGAGAAAGATCCCAAAATGTGAAACTAATGATCACCCCTTTTCTGTAATGCAAGGGATGTGTTCTGTGGGTGAACAGCGTTTCTGGAAATAGGCAATTGTATGAAGTTATGAGATATGCTGTGCACTAAATTTGACAGTGCTGATAGTCATCAATCAAGGCTACACATAGTGGAGGAAAACCTTGAATAGAAGAGCAGCTATTTGCTTTGGGTTGCATTACAAACTCCTGATGCAGATCAGTCTCCTCTGAATTGGAAGTTAAGTGAGTAAGAACACATGTTGCAGATGCAGCAGTTCTCCTAGCTGTTCTCCTAGCCTGAACCTAATTCAGCCACAAAGATGGCTTGCCCTTTTGTTCCTGAGAGGCAAGTGAGCCCACTGAAACTTTTACAATCTTCTGCTGTCCTTCAGGGATGCACTTTCAAAACAAGACATCCAGGTCAGGTTTAGAAAATCTTTGGACTGTTTGGTGCTCAGTCTGCTTCTAAGTACATGTTAAAAAGACTACGAACATTGTGTAGCTCAGCTGCTTTCTGCAGATATGCCAGTTTAGTTTCATCGCCTTTTCACCCCACTCCTTCATTGATTTATGAATCCAAACCTTTTTCATAAGTCAGCTAGCATGACAAAAAGAACCAACTGCAGCTCTTACCAACTGCCAAACTTTCAAGCCATCTGATACCCAGGTGCTAAATATCCAACTATCAGAGCCATAATTTACTCAGCTATGGTGTTTGTAAAATGTACGGTGTCAGTAGTAAACTAGATAAAAAATCACTGTGGTTCTGTACCCCTCAGTGTATCAAAGTAATTAATTCAGTGAAATCACCATCATTTTGCTGCACAAGACCAGGAATCTGTTTTCTGTGCTTTTTAGAAATAATCTTCAGTATCTCAATTGTGGCAATGGATGCATAGCCCCAAGGTTTTACAACAACAGGGCCTTCTTACAGTGTAAAATGTTGCAGGAACTGCACTAGCTAAACTTACTGACTGCGAGTTCTGAGAAAAAATCCACTTCCTTGAAAACATAAAACTCCCCTTGATCTGAGTAAGTCCTGCACTTCACAAGCCAAAAGATATTTCTTTATTCAGTAAAGACCAGTTTTCTCAGAAAGAAGGCTTTGCCTTTCAAGAAAATGTTTATTTCTATCCCTTGCTTTCCCTGCATGGAGGTGTATGAAAAGAGTTTGCTCTTTCTAGCTTGATGCCATTCACAGTAGCAACTACAATTATTGAATCATGTACTGAAAATAACCTCTTTGCCCCTTCATCAGAAGAAAAATGTAAGCAGGTTGTTTTGTTTTGTAGTAATCTACTCACTCATTACAAAGATGACTGGAGAAGGTTCTTTCACTACAGGTCCCTGTATTTTTCTGGATTTCTCCTGATTGCTACTATCCTGGATCTAAACCTTTGGATTCAACATAGAAGTAACACTGGGAGGCAATTAGTGAATGAGGAAGGTAATGGACTACAGTGTGTATTGTAAGAACTTCAGCTCTGCTGAGTACTGCACACTGCTAACAACTCTGGCACGGATGGAGATGATGGTTTCATGTCTGAGGTCTCAGAGGGCTGCTTCACCTGAATACCCGGGAAGGTGGAAATCATGCTTGTAGAAACATTGAAAATATGCACTGTTGTGAGCAATGCTGCATGGGAGGGGTATAGGCCAGACTAGCTTCTAAATCTTTTCCACGTCTAAATTTAGCTTTAGATATTTAACAAAACCACACCTAAATCTTTGAGGTAGCCATCACTAATCACAGCGTCAACAGAGTTGCTATGTATGACTAATTGTGGAAGCCCAGATGCTAGTGATGGAAAAGTCCTATGAGGTCATCAGTCCATGCCTTGGACAATGCTGGGCTGAAAACGTCATGGGATTTTCTATTTACAGCATGAGTCTGGATGCCAGAAAACAAAGGCTATGTTCCTGGTTTGCTTTTGACTTCCTGCACGGGTTTCTGCAAGGCCACTTGAACTTTCTGTAATTAAGTTCCACAGTCTATAAAGTCAGTACAAGGCTTACCTGCCTCACTGTGTGGCTCCTAACTCTAGCATAGACTAGAATACAAAAGGCCTTTGTTGTGGAAATCACTGTACACATACATGGAATAATTTCTTATTCCTGTTGTACATTTCTAAGTCTATTGCTGGACAGCAATATCCAGGAGTGTAACTTGGGCAAACATGCCTTTGTTGTAAACGGAACTTCTAATCTACTTATAAAAGACAGAATGGAAAGTACAAGTAGCCTGAGCTTCTTCTGGAAGCTTTCAAATAATTTTGGCAAGAGTTCTTTGCTCATTCTTACCTTCATTGGTTTTCAGGTTGGTTTTATTTAATCATAATAAACAGTTATCGAGAAACTGATGATGTTAAATTATCAGGAAAAAACCCAAACATTTTTTAAAATAGTTTTTTAAAAAAATATTAAATTAGATGCCCAAAGATAGGTATTTGATGCTATTTTAGCATAACTGCTAATCTTTGCCAAAAACAGCTGCTGCACTCAGGGTTAGGTAAAACATTTTCCTAACAAGTTATGGTAGCTGCACACAAAAGGAACAATCACCTGTCAGATCCATACTTCACCTGTAAATGCTGAACTCTTGCTTCAGTGATGTCACTTTACTACTGCAGACAGCAGATTTAATACTGTAAGAGCTCCATTTTTAAAAAGATATCATAGGGATTTTGTCTTGACATTTGGAATGAGGAATGTATAATCCTCATAATTTTTCCATTACATTTTGCTAGCACTGTATCATATTTATATGGTAAATGAGTTATTGTAAATGATAAAATCTTCTTTTACTGGTACAGTCAGATAGTCAGTAGGCTCATACAATAATGTGCTTATGCAAAAAAAAAAAAAAAAAAAAGAAAGGAACTTCATTTTCATAATACTGTATTATTCATATAGGGAAGTAGGAGATCTTAGTGTCTCCTTGCTTCTGTATTTTTAAATACAGATTTGCTAAACTCACCAGCCAAAAGTCAGAATGTGTCACAGATTGATCTAAAAATAACTTATTCACCCCAATACATTCTGAAATTGCAAAAATACTTTTTTCTAAGTGCTTGACAATATAATTTTCAGTATATTTTCTTTTTCATTGGAAAGACAGATCTCCCAAATGTTTTTTGTAGGCTCATAGAATCATGGAATGGTTTGGACTGGAAGGGACCTTAAAGATCATCTAGTTCCAACCATCCTGTATTGGCAGGGACACCTCCCACTATAGCAGGTTCCTCCAAGCCCCATCCAACTTGGCCTTGAACACTTTCAGGGAGGGGCACCAACAGCTTCCCTTTGCAACTCGATCTAGTGTCTCACCACACTCACACTGAAGAATTCCTTCTTAATGTCTACCCTAAATCTAACCTCTCCCAGCTTGAAACCATTACCCCTTGTCCTGTTACTACATGCCCTTGTAAAAGCCCCTCCCCAGCTTTCCTGTAGGCTCCCTTCAGATACTGGAAGGTCCCTATGAGTTCTCCCCAGAATCTTCTTTTCTCCAGTCTGAACAACCTCAACTCTCTCAGCCTGTCTTCACAGGAGAGGTGCTCCCATCCTCTGATCATTTTGTGTCCCTCCTCTGGACCCTCTCAAATAGGTCCATGTCTTTCTTGTGCTGAGGACTCCAGAGCTGGATGCAGTGCTCCAGATCAGGTCTCACAAGAGCAGAGCAGAGGGGCAGAGTTACCTCCCTTGACCTGCTGATTATGCTTCTGTGCTCTTTCCCTGTGTAGACACTGTTAGTCACTTTTAGAGACAGGTCTATTGTCAAGGTGGCCTTTGTTCAACTGCTATGACAATTTTTACATTATTGCTTTGTCATAGTTCTGTCAGTGTCAATGCAATTGTATGGTCCACAACCTTCTTGTGTTGGAGGTTCAGAGCTGTATGCAGTACTCCAGGTGAGTTCGCATCAGGGCTAAGAGGAGGGGCAGAATCACCTCTTCTGATCTGCTGGCCACACTGTTTTTGTTGTAGCTCAAGATGTTGTTGGCCCTCTGGGCTGCAATTGCACATTGGTGGCTCATGTCCGGCTTTTGATGCACTGGTATCCCCAGGTCTGTTTCCACAGGTTCACCTGGGTCCACTTCTCCAGCTTGTCCAAGTCCCGCTGGATGACATCCCATCCCTCTGGCATGTTGACTGCACCACCCAGCTTGGTGTCATTGGCAAACTTGCTGAGGGTGTTCTCAATGCCCCTGTCAGTATCATTAATGAAGATATTAAATATCACTGGTCCCAGTATGAATCTCCAAGGGATACCACACATCATCATTTTCCATCTGAACATTAAGCCATTGACCACTATTCTCTGGATGCCATCATCCAGCCAATTCCTTATCCACTGAACAGTCCACCCATCACACCCATACCTCTTCAACTTAGAGAGAAGGATGTTGTGGGGGACCATGTCAAAAGCCTTGCAGAAGTCTAGATAGATGGCATCCATAGGTCTTCTCTTGTCCACTGATGCAGTCACTTCATTGTACAAAGCCACTAGGTTGGTCAGGCAGGATTTGCCCCTAGTAAAGCCATGTTGGCTGTCCTGAATTACCTCCCTGACCTCCATGTGCCTTTGCATGCTTTCTAGGAGGATCTGTTTCATGAACTTTCCAGGTGCAGAGGTAAGGCTGACAGGTTGGTAATTCCCAGGGTTCTCCTTCCTGCTCTTTAAAAAAATAGGTGTAATGTTTCCTTTCTTCATGTCACTAGAGATTTCACCTGACAGACATGACTTTTCAAATATCATGGAGAGTGTCTTGGCTGTTACATCCACCAATTCCTTCAGGACTCTGGGATGCATCTCATCAGGTCCCATGGACTTCTTTATGTTCAGGTTCTTCAGATGGTCACAAACCTTGTCTTCTCTTGTGGTGGGAGGGACTATATCTCCCTGGTCTCTGCCATGTGGGTCATCAACTTGAGAGTTGTGAGGAGAAGGGTTTCCAGTGAAGACTGAGGCAAAAATGTTGTTGAGAATCATAGGCTTCTCCTCATTTGTTTTTACTAGTTCACTACTGCTGCTAGTTGAGTGGGGAAAAGCTTTCTTTAACCTCCCTTTTCTTGTTTACATACCTGCAGAAGACCTTGTTTTTCTTTACATTCCTTGCCAAGTTCATCTCTAGCTGCACCTTGGCCTTCCTGACCTTGTCACTACACAACCAGGCAATGTCCCTACACTCTTCCCAGGATACCTGTCCCCACTTCCACTGCCTGTGTAGTTCCATCTTGCTTTCTAGTGTGACCAGCAGGTCTTGACTCAGCCACACTGGTCTCTTGCCTTCCTTGCCCAATTTCCTGCAGCAGGGGATTGAGATCTCTTATGTCTATGGAAAGCATCCTTAAAGATCTGCCAGCTCTGTTCTGCTCCCTTGTTCCTGTGGGCCATTTCCCACAGGGTTCTACTTACTAACTCCTTGAAGAGCTAGAATTTGTCATTGAAGCACTCCAGAAGTCTACTGGATTGCCTACAGCTTGCTGTGCTATTTTTCCAACAGATTTTGGGGTGGTTGAAATCCCCCAGAAGGATAAGAGCATGTGACTGTGATGTCTCCTCGAGCTGGAGTAAGAAGGCTTCCTTGATAGGCTCCGCTTGATTGGGTGTCCTGTAGTAGACTCCAATCACAAGACTCCCTTTTTTGTGCCAATTCCTCATTCCTAACCATAAGCTTTTGATCTGCTCATGGCTATTCTTCAGGGACAATTCTTCACACTCTATCCATTTCTTCACATAGAGGGCAACACCTCCGCTCCTTGTCCCTCTCCTGTCCCTTCTGAACAGCTTCTAGCCATCGATAGCCGCACTCCAGTCATAGGATTCATCCCACCAAATTTCTACAACTACCACTATGTCATAGGTTTCCTGTAGCCTGGTAGCTTCCATCTCCTCCTGTCTGCTGCCCATGCTACATGTACTGGTGTAGAGGCACTTCAGCTGGGCAGCTGGCAGTGTCACCTTCTTAGAGGAACACTGCTTTATTCCCCCAAGGTGCTTCACAGATGCTACCCTGCTGTTTCCTATTACCTCAGGAGCACCTAGCTCATCTCTGTAAGACTTTGCCTGTGCTGCAGTATTCACAGCATGCTTCAGGGAAACAAGTTGAAGACCCTTACTATCACCCCATCCTCCCAACCCTGGTGTGTCTTCTGCTGCTTGTCACAGGCAATCTTGATATGGAGAAGGACTGTCTGTCTGTAGCTACTGAAAAGTAGGGAGCAGAGGATTTGGAAATCAGGCATTTCTAAGACATGCACCAGGATAGGATGAGAGGCAACAAATACAAGATGGAATTAGGGAAAGTCTAACTAGATGTGAGGAAAAAATATATGTAGTTTGGCAGCATATGGAAGAAGAGACAGTCTATGGGGTTTCCATGCTTGAAAAGAAGCAAAACCCAGCTTCATGCTGCCCTGAGCAACCTGTTACCTGGCCCTGCTTTGAGCTGGGGATTGCACCTGGTGGCCTCCAGAGGTCTCTTCCAACATGAATTACTCTGTTGTGCTGTTCTGCCATGGTCATTTAGCAGCAAAACGGGAGATTAACGTGAAAAAAACTGGCCTTCTTACAAGATTTACAGAGTTTTAAAATTCACTGATTTATGTACAGGTGGAAGAACCATGCTTCCATCAATCTTATTCAGTTCAGTAAAGCAAATAGTACTGGATTAACTGCAAAATATTAAGGCACTCATAATCACTGCATAGTGAGTGTCAATGGGAAAAAAATGTCCAATAAATAATACAACTGAATTTATATCAATTTGAAAAGATATGTTTGAAAAAGGATCTGTGTTGTTATTGCTACCTTTTATGTTACACTAGCATCCAGGTGAAGTTTAGGTGATTCTCTAAGTGATTCATCAAAAGACAGTAAGGTTCATAACTTTCTATGTAATTGATATATATGTGTTTTTTTATAGTATAGATTTTAAAGGAATTTTTAATGAGGCACTTGTCTTTGTAATTTGATATAGCAATTCAAATCCTTAATGGTGTGCTGAAGCTTCCTTTTGAAGTAATTTCCTCTTCCTTCAACTTATGAGCTGGGGGAGGGGGTTTTATTTTTTAATTGTTTTTGCGAGTGCTCTTGGTGTACATATAATTTATCAATGGCATCATAAATCCTGTATTTATGTAGCAGTGGTGTTTATGATCTTTTGTACCAACACCTGTCTGTTGGAATCTTAAGACTTTCACCCTACTATAGCATACATAAGAAAATGAAAGATCCCATGTCTTATATGCTAGCTTCATTACATGTAATAGTAAATCTTCATTTAAATGTGATAGGATATTCAGTGTGAAGTGTCATGTTCTTACACTGACAGTGGTTATTATGTTTCGTAACTAAACTAAAATTAAATATCACACATATAAAAATGCCTATAAGTCAAATATTCTGCTCCCTACACAATAAAAACAGTCTTGATGGACAAACCTGCATATTAAAACAAGGAAAAAAAGTTACATTCCTTAATAAAAAGTTATGTCCATTATGCTTACATATCTGTACTTATAACCTAAAGAAGGCATCTTAAGTAAACTTTCTCAATTTATTCATTTTGAGTCTTCTGTTTTATATCCATATTGATTTTATAGCTTTATAGCATTTGATTTGTGGTCACAAGTAAATTTGTAATTTATTTTTTTCTTCAAAATCAGTCCTAAAATCCAGGAGGTCATTCTGTATCCTGTCATGTGAGCAGAAAAAGGTGTGAGCATATTTCTCTTTCCTCCTTAGTTTCACTAAGTTTCCAGTTCAAACAACTTTAAAAACTCAAAGTTCCAGGGCACATAAGTTCAACCTATCCTTTGATTTATCAGCAATATTTTGGGCAATGCTACAGTTTCATGTTATTTCACCACAGCTGTTTAAAATTGTTCTTGAATTCACATATTAATAAATCCCTTTTAGTATAAGCCTCTTCAAAAATACTATTATGTAATCAGGTTATATTGCATCTTTATTAGCTAGTGAAACAGTTACGATATCAGTGAGAGCAAAATCTGGCAGTCCTGGTATAACATGAAACCAAAATTTCAATTTTCACACTACCCCAAATTATGAAGGCGGCTCTTAAGTTAGCATTGCCTGTAAAGAGAAAATTAGAAGATACAGTTGGTGAGCCATATTTCAGTTTCTTAAAAATTAAAACTGGATTTTACATTAAAGACATATTCATGGAGAATGTGCCATATCTTGAACTTTTAAATAAAGATGTGCAGTAAGATGGGGTAGAATACGCATAAAGAAAGACCTGAAGTTGGTACTTGGAAGCCAAAATGTGGTCTGCATTTAAGGGCTTCCTGTAAAGGA